>NW_021319610.1:945260-993767 GCF_001605985.2 Dendrobium catenatum
GGTCGCATGCTTTGACCAGCTGCAGACTCGTCTCGACATGCATATTCAAGAACAACATTAGCAACACGAGACAGATATGCAATGGTTTGGAGAACACTTTACTGTAATTGATCACCGATTCGATGCTCTATTTCAATATTTTCAACCAAATTCACCTCCACCACCAACTGATCAGGACCCGTCTGCTTAGATTGTTTGTGTTTGCATTGTAGTTTCTTTCTTTTGTTTTTTGCATTAGTTGCTCCTCCTTTTTGTGCTGTCAAAAGGGGGAGAAGTTTGTTGTACCTGTTATCTAAATACATTCCTTTTATTTTGTACTTGCTTTTGGTATCTTTTTTTTTCTTGTGTTTAG
Source organism: Dendrobium catenatum (assembly GCF_001605985.2). Taxonomy (NCBI): domain Eukaryota; kingdom Viridiplantae; phylum Streptophyta; class Magnoliopsida; order Asparagales; family Orchidaceae; genus Dendrobium; species Dendrobium catenatum. The sequence goes on from NW_021319610.1 coordinate 945,613, forward strand.
TTTAAGAAAAAAATAAATACAAAAAAAATGAAAGAAATGCTATTCGTACTTACTTACAACAAATTATTTGACATCATCAAAAAAGGGGAGATTGTTGCAACCCATGACCCCGAGTTTGAGATTTTGATGATGCCAAATAATGAGTGTTTTGGAGCAACTTTTCATTGAATATTATTTTATTTTGCTATTATCCTTGAGTACTAATATTTCAGGAAGATCACAAGTGACTCAGGACGAAAGGAAGACTCAAGAACGGGTAGATTAGGAGTATGAGTCAGACATTGTATTTTTCTATTTATTTTATTTTTATTTTATTGAGTCTGGCCATAAAATGCATAAGAGTAAGAGCAACCATGCACATACATAGTGGGAGAGTTTGTTTTAAAATGCAAAATGTAATAGAATTTCTTCTCTGGAGATTGTACTATACGATTTTAATTTGTACCGTATGATCCAAGCTATGTGGACGATTCTGTGAATAGATCGTACTGTACGATATGTTCAGATCCAAAACCCTAGCCGTAGTTTAGTTTAAGTAAGTGATTTTGCCCCATTCATACTGTGCAAACATTTTTGTACTGTACGATCTATTTTAAATAATTACTTAAATTAACCCGTGATTAGTGCATGAAATCCAGGCCTAATTAAATTTTGAACATCATACTGTACAAACCTGATCGTACCAAACGATGAACAGAGATGAAGTATGATCGTCCCGGATATCATCCTGGACAATCTCTTGGTTTTTGTCACATCGTACTGTACGAAAGTAATCGTACCATACGATGAACAGAGACGACATCTGTTGATCCAGACCATCGTCCTGTACGAATAGTATTTTGTGGATCATACCGTACGATATTATATCGTACAGTTTGAATTATTTTTTAACTGTTCGTACACCTTCATACCAGGACGACGTCTGTTTATAAAGATCGTACTGTACGATGTTGAATCGTACTATATGAACAGTAACGGCTACTTTTGAAATCAGAGGGTTTTTGGAGCCATTTTTAGATGTTAATCTAGTCCTTTTTCAGAAAGAATCACAGAGGGGGTGAACGTGGTTAGAGAGGGATTCCAAGGGAGAGAGCTCTAGAGAAGTTCTTTAGGATTGAGAGAGGAAGGAGAAGGTGAGCGTTGTGAGGGAGAAGAGGTGTGAGGGAGATCACACGGTTGCTTCGAACTTGCTGCATCTTGCTCCTCCTGTGGCCCTAGAAGAATTTGAGGGAGGATCACCAAGGGAAAGGCTCGTCTACATCCGTGACCTCGAGGTTCTCTGCCTTCTCCAAGAGGGAGAAAAACGAGAAGGTTCTCTGCCGTCACCAGGAAGGAGAAAACAGAGTTTGGCACTCCGCCACGTTGGGTTGGTGAAAGGGAGGTTTGTAAAGGCTTCTCTGCCTTACCGAGGGGGGCAAAAGGAGAACTATTTTTTGGTAGTGAAAATCCCGGAGCGGAGGACTCCAGGGAGTGGACGTAGGTCATATTTTGACCGAACCACTATAAAAATCCTTGGTGTGTTTTTTCCTTATCGTCCTTTATTTTTACATGCACTTAATTTTTCATAATTATTGCGTGGTGAAATTTGTGGAAGAAAATTTGTTTAAGTTTTGTTGTAAAATTTCAAAAATAACAAAAAAATTAGAACTCCTGTTTAGGGTTACTTTTTATTGAGAAAAAGATTTTCAAAATTCACCCCCCCCCCTTCTTGTCATTTAGTAATTTCAGTCTCGCCCTCAAAGAACCTCCCACAAGACCTTCTCGGGCCACAGGAGGAATAAAGTATTGCAACAATGGAGAAACCTTGTGATCTCCCTCACACTACTTCTCCCTCACTAAGCCCGCCTTCTCCTTCCTCTCTCAAACCCTAAAATCTTCTTTAGAGCTCTCTCAAACCCTAAAATCTTCTCTAGATATAAATCATGCAGTACGACCTGTTCATAGAAAGATGTTTCACCCAAATCAGATCATACAGTACGATTTAAACTCATACAGTACGATCAATAGAAAAACAAAATCTACATTTCTTAAAAACTTCTCCCCCTGTGTGTGTGCATGGTTGCTCGGACTTATATGCAATTTGTGGACAGTCTCAAGAAAGAAAAAAATAAAATAAATGAAAAATTATAATGATATAAACTCACACTCCTACTCTACCCAATCTTGAGTCTTCTTGTTGTCCTGAGTAACTTGTGATCTCCCTGAATAGTAATTCAAACGACATTATTTATCATCATCAAAATCTCAAACTACGGTTCATGGATTGCAACAATAATGACTTTATTAAAATGCAAGATAGGAATAGTAGGAAAAACAAAAATCTAATAATAAGTTCTCCTAGAAGTATCAGGTCTCAAACTAGTTAGTTGTATTTTAATGATTAAGTCTCTTATTTGGAATGTTAGGGAAATTTGTATCCCTTCAACTAGAATTATGGTTAAGAATTCATGTTGTATCCACAATATTTATATTTTATTTTTTGTACTATGATGGATAGCATACAAGTTTTTTGGATTTCAGTCATGTTATTGTCAATTTATCTAATAAAATATGGGTGCGTCAGAAAGATCCTACTGTTAATGATGTTGTTGGTGATTTCTCTCAAGACATACATTGTAGTATTGATTTCATGCAGTTTAAATATTATGCTTCTTTTGTGTTTGTTGTTTCTTCTCATTTTACTAGAAAAGCTCTTTGGAAGAAACTTGCTAATTTTCATGTATTAATTAATTTATCTTGGCTTGCTGGTGGTGATTTTAACATTAACTCCAATCCTACTGAAAGACATAGTGTTTCCAACCTTGTCTAGTAGTCTATGAAGGATTTCAAAAATATGATTTTGGATTGTAACATAGTTGACATTGGTTATATTGGTAATTCTTTTACTCGGGATCATGCTAATTTACTACAACGTTTGGATCATGTGATTTTCAATGATGTTTAGAATAGTTCTTATAATAATACATTTGTGGAGCTCCTCAATAAAACCTTTTCTTACCATTCTCTTCTCCTAATTTGTATTATGATATAACAGGATGGTCCTACTTCCACCTTTAGATTTCAAAATATGTGGTTACTTGCAAAATCTTTTTAAATATATGGTCCAAGAAAATTGGCATGCTCCTATGCATTCTTATAACTCTATTTTGGGCTTGATTGTGGTTTAAACTTAAGAGATTAAAGTATAAATTTATTTGGTGGAAAACGATTGTTTTTAAAAAATATTTTTTCTAATATTTTAGCTATTGAAGATAAAGTTAATTCTTTCAAGCAAAATTGTCAATGTTATCCCTTCAATGAGAATTTTATGCTCCTACAAGATGCTTAAATTTTCCTTTTCAACTTATGAGCTTAAAAAGGACGTTTTTTTGGAAACAAAAAGCTTCCTCTAAACACCTCATTTAAGGGGAAAACAACACTAGTTACTTTTTTCCCTCGTAAATAAAAATAGAGCTAAAATTTAATTCATAAAGTTTATCTTCCTAATGGTTCTCAAATTGAGGATTCAAGGGAAATTCTTTATTTTGCGGTGCAGAATTTAAAAAAAAAAATTAACAAAAACTTTGATCATATTCCTTCTGATAATCCAAATCTTATTCATAATATCATTAATCGGAATGATAACACATCTCTTATCAAACTTCCTTCCTTGAAGGAAATAAGGAGATTGTTCATGATATGAATTATGATCCTATTGTTGATCTAGATAATTTTACTACTATGTTTTTTTCAAAAAGCTTGGGATATTTTAACTGCTAATTTATATCGTGTTGTTTCACATTTTATTCTGGTAACACTATTCCTAGGTTTTTTTCTTCCACTTCCATTGTGCTTATACCTAAGAAGAATGTAATTAATAATTAGAATGAACTTTAGCCTATTAGTCTTTTTTCTTTCTTTAGTAAGTTGATTTCTAAAATTCTGATGAACTATTTGTCTCTTTTTCTTCCCATAATTATTACTCCTAATAAACATGGTTTAGCCAGGGGGAGGGAGGGCTATTTCTTATAACATCATATTAGCTCAAGAGCTCTTGCATAAAATTGATATCAGGGTGAGAGGGGGAAACATTATTTTGAAATTAGATAATGACAAAGCCTATGATAACATCAACTAAAATTTTCATTACAACATTTTGCATTTGTTTGATTTTAATTCAGTTTTAATTATCCTTTTCAAAAATTGCATTGAAGGATCATTTTTCTCTATTATTGTTAATGCTAAAATTAATGGGTTTTTTAAATATTCTCAAGGTTTAAGACAAGGGGATCCTATCTCTCATGCCATTTTTACTATTGTTGTTGAGCTCTTATTTAGAGGCCTTGCTACACTTTTTTAAAATCATCCTAATTAGAAATATAAAATTATAGGTTATTTTCCAATGTCTCACTTATGCTTTTCTAATGATGTTATCATCTTTACCAAAGGCTCTTTGAATATGGTTAATATGCTTATGAGATTTTTACAAAATTTTGAGACTTCTAGTGGTCTTTTCCTCAATAAAGTAATGTTGAAACTTTGTTCAATAAGAATTAGGTTGTTAGACCTAATGTTATATCCCAGCGGCTAAAAAAGAGGGGGGGTGAATTGGTAATTAAAAATTTTCCTCTTTAATTTTTCAAACCGATAAAAACTTTAATTATTTTTTGTAAAAGGATTTTTATAGAAACAATTTTTTAACCACACTTTCAAACAGAAAAAACTAAAGTAAAAAAAAAAAACATAGTAAAAAGTAGTGGAAAATAAAAGACATAGGATTTATAGTGGTTCGGTCAAATACGACCAATATCCACTCCCCGGAGGCATCGTCCGAGTATTACACGAATACCAATAGTGTCGCTCCATTTGCCCCCACAGGAAGGTGGAGAAAACTTCACAAAACTCTCTTCCACCAATACCCGGTGCAGTAGAGAAATGTCATCCTTTTACACCCTCCAAGTGTAGGTAGAGTACCTCCCGCTGTTCACACTCTCCAAGTGTAGGCAGAGAACCTTCCCGTTGTTCACACTCACCAAGTGTAGGTAGAGAACCTTTCCGCTATTCACACTCTCTAACTGTAGGTAGAGAACCTTTCATCTTTTCACACTTCACCAAGTGTTGGCAGAGAACCGGATCTCCTTAAAAGATCTTCTCAAAGAAATCTAGAAGGACAAGAGAAAAGAGTGAAGTTAGCACAATTAATAAAGTTAAGATCCTTACCTTTGAGTACCAAGTGAATCCTTCACGCTCCAATGGTAGGAATTCTTTTTCAAACACTCTCTCTCACTCTCTCCTTCACACTTTTCAGTAAGCACGAAGACCAAAGACCAAAAAGATTACAAGGTAGTTTACAAAGGTACTTTTATGTGAAAGGCATGAAACATTGTCCAAAATATGCTAATTTTCAATTCTTTACGTACATGATCGTCCCGTATGATCATGATTTCATACATACGAACAGTGAAAAAATGTTCTTACAAACTTTTATGTGCATTGGGACGAGGTGACTTCATATCTGATCATAGTCCCATATGAACTATGTTCATTCGGTACGAACAGTTATTTTAAATCCACGTTGAAAAATAATTGCTGACAATCCATACGTTAGAAGAACAGAGAACATCATCCTGGGACAAATGTTCATGTTCGTCTTAACGAACAATATAAACTTTGAAACCTAAGAAGATCGTCCTGGGATGAGTGGTGTGTTTCATCTGGACGAACTATTCAAAATGAGAATCTCGAGGACATCATCCAGAGACAAACTAGGTACTTTGTCTGGACGATTAGTTCAAGTTATGAATCCAGAGAAGATTGTCCTAGGACGAACGGACCATTTTGTCTGGACGAACAGTTCAAAGTGAGAAATCAAAGGACATCATCTAGAGATGAATTTGGCATTTCATCTAGACGATCAGGACTTACAAAAAATATCTTCACTTTTTTGTTCGTTCCATTGCTCTCTAAGGGGTATAACTAACTTGATCGTCCCGTATGAATAATGTTCGTCCTGTACGATCCGTATATAAAAAAATTAACCTTTTAAAGATCTCCGTCAGTGTGTTTGTGCTAGGTTGCTCAATTACAATCATACTCTCTCTGACTCAATAAAGTGAAAAATACACACTTCAATTTACAAAAAATATGATATGTGAATTTGATTTGAAGTCTTCAGTAGTTTGGTGTACGATTATCCTGAAATGTTAGTCCACATAAGAGCAAATATAATTCTTCCAAAAAGTGTTAGGAGAAAGTAGTAATTGGAACAATAATATTTGGAATCATCAAAACTATACAAGTTGCAAGAATGTAAAACATGCAAATAGCAACTCTCTTAACAAGTAATAATTGCTTTACTACTTCCAACAAAGTTTTCCATGATTGTTTAATGCTATCCAGGGTATTACAGGATTTTTGCAAGGCTCTTTACCTAATAAGTATCTTAGGATTCTACTTTATAAAGGTAAGAAGAAAGCTTTTCTTTTTGATGATCTTATCACTTCTGTTTAGAAAAGGCTTGATTCTCTGGAATTTATTTTGTTCAATATTGGCAGGAGATTGATCCTTGTTGGAAATGTTTTATGTTCCCATCTTTTTTATATCTTACAAATATTATAACTTATTTGTATTATTTGTAACAGACTTGAATATTTGTTTAATAGGTTTTTTGTTTTTGGAAAGTTGTGAATAATAATTCTAAAATCATTAGGTCTTTTTGGAGTAACCATTGTGGTATTTTGGAGAAAAGTACTTTGGGTTGTGAAAACATGAATGATTTATCCTATGCATTTTCCATGAAGGTGTGGTTTAACTTTCATTCCTAACTTAAACATTGGGCTTAGTTCATGACAGCCAAGTAATGTGTTGGTAACCATACTACTATGTGCTTTTTAAATAAGGGTAATTCTAGAATTTCAAAAAGACTTTATAATATTAAATGGGAATCTGATTCTCATATTCTATGGGGTCTTACTGATAATATTTTCTTTTGGCAAGATCAATGGTTAGGTGTTCACTATATTAATTCTATTTCTAATACTTTTTCAACTACTGCTACTAAGGTCAATTTTTTATCACTAACAATAGTTGGGATTATAATAAACTTGCTTAAGTTCTTCCTAAGCGTATCATTAATAATATTTTACATCTTCCTATTAATTTTGAGTCTGATGACTTCTTATTATGCAACCTTTCTAATAATGGTATGTTTTGATTAAAAGATGCTTCGAATGCTTACAGAGTTAAATATTCTATCACTAAAGTTTTTTCCATTATTTGGCATAATAGTATTCCTGCTTATATTTGGAGAATTATGCATAGATTTGTTCCTATTGATGAGAACATAAGTAAAAGAGGCTTTATTTTACCATTCAAATATTAATTTTGCTATAATGTGGATAATATGAACCATATGCTTATTTTTTGTCATATTTTTGTCAACATTTAGACACATTTTTATGATATTTTTATATTAAACCATTTTAGTGCTAACATTGTCATTAATGCCATGCTTAACCTTTGATTTATTAATTCTAGAGGTCATATTAGGAATATTATTCCTTCCCTTATTTTGTGGTATCTGTGGACTTCTAAGAATAACTCTCTTTTTAACAATATTTGCATGAATCATCATCATATTAGAAATATTATTGACAAAGTTTTGAAGCTATACTATGTTAACCTTTTATCGACAAAAAACTTTAGAATCTACTCCTTTATGGCTCAAGATTTTGGTACCTCTCTTAAGTCTAATCTTTTTATGATGAGCCTAAGATGCTTTATTTGTTTAAACCTCCCTTTAAAACTTTTAAACTTAATACTGATGGGTTGATTGAAGATTCTTCTTATGGGTGTGGTGGTATTATACCATCATGGCATATGCTGGTCCCTTATAAAAGTGTTATGTCATTTATGCTGAGCTTTCAACTATTTTACATGGCCTTATATTTGTCTTTCTCTTGGCATTATTAATATTTGGATTATCGTGGACGTTACTTATAGTATTTATTGCTTAAAAGATTTTAATGAAAATAAATTGTAATTTGGATTTATTTTATCTTATTAGTGAAATTAAGAAGCATTTGGCTTTTATTAATTATACTATATCAAATGTTCATAATGAGAGAATGCATGCGATGATCTGTTAGCCAATCATGATTGAAATTTAAAGTTTTTACTGATTTTAGTTCTCTTTACTTATCTAAAACTTTGAAATGCCTCATTAGAATAAACATGAATATTTCATTAGAATGTTAGGTCTAGGTAAACTTGTCCCTAGGCACAATGATGTGGAAGCAATACTATCTCTTACTGTGGAATCTAAAAAACTTTTCAAGAGTTACAATTATGGTGATGACAATTTAATCAACACAACATACTACTAGCTACAAATTTACAACATGTATTTATCACAAAAATAAATCTATCATGCGTGCAAAAAAAGTAAAATACTAAAAATAAGAAATCAGAATAAACACTTTAGAAATTTATAGTAGTTAGGTAAAACCATGACCTACTTCCACTCCCTGAAGTCCTCTCTAAGTATTACATTATCACTATATTGTTTCTCTTTTAGCCCCCGACAGCTAGCTGGAGAAGCCCATATAAAATCACTTCCACCAACCTGGTGTGATAGAGGATCATAAGCCTTTCAACCTCCTACTGAGGGGAAAAACCTGGGATGCTTTTCACCTTCTAGTGGGTAGAGAATATTGGAATTTCTTTCACTTTCCTCGGTGTGGCAAAGTAGTTGGGTCCTTTTTCACCAATTAGATCTTCTTCCCTAAAACTTCTCTTAATACAACCCTTAATATATGGACAAACTCTAGTGCAAGTTCTCCAGAGCAACCACCTGAACTTTTCTCACACTCTCTTAAAACCATAAGGATCTTCTCCCTTTATAAAACTCCACCCTTTCTCTCCCTAGCTCAAATACCTCTCTTCAAGCTTTCAGAAGGAACAACTAAATGAATGGTAAAAAGATGCTTATAAAGTCATATGAGAAAGCTTAAATAGAAATCTTTAAGAAAGTTTAGAAATTCAATTTTATTGTCTCTAATCGTCTAGTACGAACCCATGTCATATAGTAAGATTAGTTCAATATATTCTTGTTGGTATTATATGATGAGTAATGAGTTGTAAGATTGGTTCAAGTATTTGAGCTGATCATTCAATACGATTTATGTATCATATTGTATGATTAAAATAATAAAGTTGAATTATTATCCAATATGATTAGTGATGATAAAATATCTTCCCCTATAGCAATCATGTCATACATTAAAATTTATAGAATCATACAGTATGATCTCAATGGACAAATTAATTCAAATTTGATCCTTAGTTACATCATTAATTTGGACAAGGTTTGATAACATCGTACAGAATAATACATATCATATAGTATAATTAGTACAGAATTTTTATTTTAAAATATTTCATAAATAACTTTTGGAAGCTAAATCCATGATTTCAACTGAAAGTCCTGTACGGCCAAGATCGTCTAGTGTGATTAGTTCAAAAAGCATTAATTATCATAATTAGCTTATTTAATAGTTTTTAGTGTAATCATCATATAGTACGATACATATCAAACATTACGATTAGTTTAGAAAATTTATCTTCTTTTTTTTCTTACTAACTCACTCCTTTAAGTGTGCATGTGTACGATTGCCAGGCTAGCATACACCCTTATAGGACTTGGCTCAAGAAATTGAATAATACATAAATGAATTTTGCATACTCTTTCAGCATATCCTATTCTACCCAATCATGATCATTGAAACTTTATTGACTGGCGTATGATGTATCTGAAATGTCAGTGCAAAACCCATAGCTAACTTAGGATGTAGCTCAACAAAAGAAGTATGGTGAGGAGGAGTGCATATCAGCCTTCTCTCTACTCTGGTGAGGGTGGTGGTGGTAGGAATATTTCAAGGTAAGGCAATTTCTAGATGGTTTTAGAAGGCAAGGATTTAAAACTTTAATATCAGGCTTTGATGGTTATTTAAGTGGTTGATTTTGCTAAATGTTTTGCTGCTAATGGTTCCTCTGACATACCCGAATAGAAATTTTGCTCTTTTAAGGACGCCCATCCTATTTTGTTAGGTTTTGAATTCGCTCGACATTTGGATTCTTCATTTAATCAATGTTTCATGGACCTTTTTGTATAAGAATTCAAGTATGAATGTATTCTGATCATGAAGGCTAGGGAGGTTGATTCTCAACGCCATGTGGTCAGGTCCTCATGAAAATCAGATCAAGCTAAGGCAGGTCCATCTAGTGTCTTTGAATGGAGAATTTCTATCTCTTTCAACATTTGAACTGCTGAGTAGGTTGACTCACAAGCCTATGCTAAACCAGCAGCTCATATTGCAGTCAATTTGAGCTTTTCTAGAGTAGATTTTATAAATGAATGTTCAAATATGATCGATCATTTGGATTCCACTATTTATTCTTAGTTTATTTGTAGGTGTGTAAAACCTTTTGATGCAGCCATTCTTGAGATTTCTCAATTTGTAGTCTGCACTTCAAGTGTTTGCTTAAATACCTCATCATATTTTGGTTTTTTGGATAGCCAAATTAATTCTTTCCAACATCCCTCTAAGCTTCATTTTAGTTCTCAATTGGGAAAAGAAACCACAAATGCATGGAATAAGTTGGAAGACAACAAAATTGGTGATGTCTCTAAAGTTGCACTTATGTCTCAGGATGGTAGTTCAATGACTTTGAATATGGAATCTATCCATGATAAATTAGTTAGACTTCAAAGAGGGTTAGTTGGCAAGCTCTTTGGATGTAGACTTTCTTTCTTTGTGCCAAGCAATGAATTGAAATGTAAATGGTACAATTTTAGAAATTTTTTCTCCTCTCTGTCTCTCCTAATGCTTTCATTTGTCTTTTTCAATATATCAAGGCTTATGATGCTATCCTTATGGGGGTCTGTGGGTTATCAGTGGGTTTAATATTGGTTTAGATTGCTTGTCTTCATCTTTCTCTCTCGAATCTTTAGTGGGCCTATCTTCTCCAGTTTGGATTCACTAGCCTTACCACTTTTGTATTGGAACAACACTAATCTTGCTAGGATAACTTGTTTTTTTGGTCAACCTCTATGGGTTGATGCTTGAACTAACTCTTAGGGGAGAAATGCTTTTGCTTGAGTTTTTGTGAGGATGGATCTTGGTGCTATGTTTCCTCCCAGAGTTTTGATCTATGGACTTCATGGTAAGTTCTTCCAAAAAGTTAAATATAAGGGGATCGCTAACCTTCACTTCCATTGTTACTTTATTGGGCACATCACTAGTCATTGCCCAAATGTTCCTCAAGCCTCCAAGCAGCCATCACAACATCCTCAAAGAAAATTTGAAGAATAATATGACAAATCTATTTTTCCCAAGGACAACAGCTCCCCCTACTCTAATTGCTCCCCTCCTATAATAAATTTTTACCCATGTGCATCTTCAATGAACCAGTATGTCCTCCGACCTCATCATTTGGAATGTGAACAGTAGGAATGTGTGAAAAAAAGGGAAAACTCCTAAATGTTATGGACCTTGTAGTATAGTTACTTCAAACAAATATAGGAAACAAAAGAAGAAGAATTCCAAAGATGATATTGGAGGTCAGAAGGTTTCTCTCCCTTCCTTACAAGTTACTTTGTTTTTTAAGATGCACTAACAATATCATTAAAAAAAGGCCTAATACAAGCAATAACATTAACTTTGATCCAATCAAGAGGAGGATGGTGCCAATAATTCATAAACATTCGATCCAACAGATTAACACCCCTGCCCGAATTTAAAATACCACCTCTAACAGAAGATGATAGTGACACAAAACTAAACGAATTAGTTGCACTAATCAAACTACTATCATCATTACCACCATATGCACCTTTACACCTAAATTTCCAAGATAGATAGACTGCATAATAATAAATCTTAACCAAAAACCCATTCTTGGAAGCACAACCCTCCAACCACATGCAGCATTCAACAAATCAACCAAAAGTTGAAATGTAGAATCTCCACTTATTCAAATTTTTTAATCACATCAATCAACTTCAAGAAGTTCAATGCCACATGTTCATAGTCTTCCATTGCCATACAACCTCTAGGACATGAATTTCCTTCTTTTAACCTTCTTTGCACTAGAAATTGGAATGTATGAATCGCATTATGAAACATTTGCCACAAGAAAACCTCAACACATGCATTCAATTTTACCTTCTTAATCCAATTCAAATACTGATTCTCAATCAAATGATGCACCAAGGACTTAAAAATGCTAGTGCAAAAATTCATTTCCTAGTGCTTTGGTGAATAAGTTCCACTTGCTCTTTAGCCAATTCACCAAAAATCTGAATTTGACAAATCAGCATAACCAGTTCCTCACCAAAATAATTCTAACATTCATCCTTAATCTATACTCCATCCATGATGAACTTATCCACAGTCATATCATTGCTCTCTTGAATTGATACAAATGTAGGCCATCTATTAAAGCACTTATCCAACAGCCAAACATCATTACATATATTGATAGAGCCACCTGCCATAATCTTCCATCTAACAATGGGTGTAAGAGTTTTAGTTCCATTCAAACTAATCTTCCATGAAGCTGAAAGTTCGTTAGGGATGTTAAGCCCTTAATAACTAGCCCGAGGCTAACCAAGAGGGGGGTGAATTGGTATTTTAAAAATTTTCTTAAGCGAAGCACAAATAAAAATCAAACCAATATCACCATAAAGAAATCAGCGTGCGGAAAAATAAATGCAGAATGTAGTAAGAAAAGAACACAGAGAATTTATAGTGGTTCGGTCAACTCGACCTATATCCACTCCTCGAAAGCGCCCTCTGGGTATTGCACTACAAACATAACTCTCCTTTTGCTCCCACAGCAAGGCGGAGAAGCCCTCACAAAAAACTCCTTTCCGCCAACCCCGACCATACAGAGAACCCGATTCCTTTGTCTTCCTCCTGAAGCAGGCAGAGAACCTCAACTAATTGCTGAAGAAGACCTCCCTTGAACCCCTAAGGATGAAGGATAAAGACTGGAGAAAACACCTTGGAACCTTACTTGGAGCAACCTTTGTAAATCTCTCTCATAAACTCCCCCTCATAAGTTCCTCCCTCTCGTTCCCTCTCCTCTTGGCTCTCTCAGGTCAAGACAGCAGCAAAAGGTGTTTCAAAGTGAAGAACAAGAGCTCTTTAATAGAAGAGCTTTGGAATAGCTCATTAATTGCAACTTGCTGACTTTATCGTCCTGTATGATCAGTGCAATTTAAGCCTAATCGGCCGGGACGATCTGGGATGAACAGAAGAAATTTATTTATATCATCTGGGACGATAAAATATCATCATATACGATTAGTTCAAATCATAGATTATCAGCCAAAAAATCACTCGGAAAGGAGGTCTGTACGATCCAAAATTAGCTTGATCGTCCGTGCCGATTTCACGATCGTCCCGGACGATTAATTCAAAACCGAGGAAAATCATCCAGAACATCGCTCTAAATAAGATCTGGCCAATATTAATCATCTAGGAGCAAATAAGGGTTTTTGAACTGATCGTCCCAAATTATCCTACGATCGTCTAGGATGATGTGATAGTATCAATCAAGCCTTAATTTCTTTTCTAAATTACCAGATTAATTTAGGCATAACTATGTTGAATCGTCTTGGATGATGTAATGGATCGTCCTGGCCGATGTCCAAAAATAAATTTTACCTAAATAGATCTGGCGACTGATTTTTTCTTATTTGAATTTATCGCCCTGGCCGATATAAGGATTTTCTAGGACAATGTACTTAATTATAGATGCCTTAACCAGGATGCCCTAATTACGATTTCTATTTTTACTCAGATCATCCTGGCCGATATGAACATCATCCAGGATGATGTACTCAAAACAAAAAGCAAGTGAAAAACCCTCAAGTGTATGTGTATAAGGTTACTTAGCATCATGAACCACTTTTAAAATGGACTCAAGAAAGGAAAAATTACAAACTGACACAAACTAAATATACCCAATCTTGAGCTGGCTTGAGTTGCACCCGATCTTGTGGACCTGAAAAGTTAGTAGGCCAGGTAGTCGCAGATAATTATGAATGTTTGCTATCATCAAAAGTCTAATTCATAAACTTAGATTTTTAATAATCTCCCCTTTTTTTATGATGGCAAACATAATTAGAAAAGTTTAAGCAGATTCAACAATCTAATGGAAATAGTGTAACGAAAAGCAATTTACTAAATTCCAGAATCAAAGTATAAGGTACAGCAGACTACTCCCCTTTTAACATCACGAAAAGGAGGAGGAAACTAAAAAATAGAATAAAAACTAAAACAACCATAAGAAGAATAAACTACAAAAAAATAGCATGATAAAAAACTAGTAAAATGAGGGATCCTGATCATCAGACGGTGGAGGTGGTGGTGGTGGAGGTTGTGGTGGTGTAAAGTAACTGGTCAATGTGGCAAACTGAGATCCAAATCAGGCCATGTCCTAGTTGTACTTGTACTACATGCGGATGATGTCCTTAGTATGTTGCTGCTCCTATACAGCAATAAAGGACTCAAAGCGAGTCTCTCACTGATCAAATCTCTCCACAACCTGATCCAATTGAGAGTGCTGGCAAAGAGAAATAGGTGCAGGATGAGGAACGGGAACCTTCTCCTCCTCGGACCCCAGAACTTCCTCATCCCCTGGGTGGAGACGAGTACTATAAAGGACATTGAAGGAACTGTTTGAGTAGAAGGGTGGCTGAAGGTCGGGAGGAGTAGGATATTGAATGTTGTATTTGGATTCTAGAACATATGCAATGATGTGTCCTAGAGCAAGATTGGGCTTCCTTCTATGACATGGATCTCGAATTGAACTCAAATGTTCGATGTAGCAAAAGATCAGGTCAGTTGCATTAAATTCATGATTGGTCATGATGTAAAAAGTGGTGAGTGAAAGAAGGGGAATGATATGGATTCGGTCACCAGCTTTGGGAATCATAGAGGTGCGAAGGATAGTGAGTGAAATAAAGGGAGTGATATGGATTCGGTCGCTAGCTTTAGGAATCATAGAGGTGTGAAGGATGTGCTGGATCGTCCTAGCATCTTTAAGTAAAGAGCTAGTCTATCCAACATGACAGGGGGCATTGGTGTGACGAAGAAAGTGATTGGTCATAGCCCAGTTAAAATCAGGATCAAAAACTAGGGTATGTAGCTTATCCCAGTGGTGAAAAGCTGTAGCAATTTTACACAATCCTTGTATGTGATCTCGATGAAGCGTCGATTCACATACGAGGTGAGAGCAATGTAGGTAGAATTGATTCAGAGGTTGGCATAAAATTCAAAGAGAAGTTCTGAATTAAAAGGGATTGTGAGAGTGAGAATAAAACATAAAGAGGTATGACTGAATAGGTCGAGTACCAGATAGGAGAGGTGATTTGGATTGATTGATCTGGAGAGAGTAATACTGCAATCTTTGTATCGGTGATAGGCAGCCTGATCGTCTTCCTCCCAAAATTGAGAGTCTAGCATAGCCCTCGAGGAGCTTCCAGATGTGTGATGAGAATGCTTGCCGCTATCCATTAGCAAAAAAAGCAAGGAATATGAAGTAGAAAGCCATAGACAGAGATTGGTGTGAAAACAAATGGCTGGATGGCTCAGAATTTAAAGGATCAGTCGGATCGTCCAGGCCGATCGTAGGATCGTACAGGCCGATTCGATGCAATTATTGTGACTGGACGATTGGTCAAAAAGGCGGTCCGATCATCCGGGATGATCAGATTTTATCCAGAAAGATTAGACACAGGCGATCGTCCCGAGGAGTCAGGCCGGACGACCATTGAAAAAGAAGATAGTCCAGGCCGATTTTGTAGATTATCTATGACGATGCTCACTAATGGATTATACCAGCCGAATTTAAAACATTTTAAATCATATGACACATGTATCATTCAGGATGAACAGTGGATCTTCCAGGACGATTGTCCAAAAACGAATTGTCCCGGATGAATTTATAGATTTTAAATGTGCTAACATATGTATCATCCAGGATGATCAAATGTATCAGATGGGATGATTACATATAAATGCATTAGCCAGGATAAAAAAGTTTCGGCCAGGATGATCAAGATGATTGTAGTAGAGGATGATCATATTGTCTAGGACAATAATAGATCATCTAGGATGATGAAGAGCAGAGAAGTCAAAATATTCAGCAGATGGAGTTTTTGAAGAAAGATGATCAGATCATCCAGGACAATATAAATATCATCCAGGATTATGTGACAAAAAAATTTGAAATCAAAGGAAGGATGGAGATGATCAGAGAAGGCCCAAAAATAATAAAATCAACTAAAAATAACAATGATAAAACACAAAAATGCATAAAAACTAGCAAAGAAATAAAGTTTTTTTTTTTAAATCAAGGCATGAACATTATATAGCCTCCATGTGATTGATTTTAAAAATTTGTAAGTTAATGAGTTAACAACATCAAAAATCCAAAAAACGGTAAAATATCTGATCATGTTAACCTTAAGCTCAGACTTCTTTTACTATAAAATCATCTTTTGAAATCAAAAGGCCTAACTCAAAAAAATCAATTAGATAAGAAAAAGAGATCTGATCAAGACTTGGTTTCAGAAAAATATCTTATAGACTAATGTATCAAAGTATTTTCTTATAATCGTGAAATTCAAAATCAAGTCCTTAAAAATCTCAAGTGATACATGAAATCTTCTAAGTTTTAAGAGTTGGAAGAAAGGAAGATAGCTTGCTTTTTGATAGGCTCATTTATGCCTCTTGTCCATTAAATGGTGCACTTTGCATATCTTTTATATTTTTTTTTCAGTTTGGCGTCATTGCGCATCTTTTGCTTTTGGCATCATTGGTCATTTTTTTATTATTTTTTACAAGCTAGACTCCTTTCCAAAAAAACTCTTAAATATTCTTAGTTGTGAGTATATCTTCTAGATATTACAGAAAAAAAAACTCACTTTCTAATATAGGGAAGAACAAACCATAAAATAGAATAAAAAATTATATGAGAAATCTTGAAGTAAAAAAAAAACTTTGATTATTGTAAATATAAACTAGATTACTGTAGCAAGGTTGAAAAGATCTCAATTACAAAATTTAGTTGTTAATTTGAGATAGACTTTTATTTAGAAAAGAAAATTTCACCACCAAAATAGGTTAGAGAAAGAGACACAATTAACGGTGTTTTTACCCTTTAGTAGATTAAGAGAAGTAAAATATTGAGTACAAATTTTCAAAAAGACAAAAATAAGGCATAAGATATCAATTCAACGATAATTTAGAAAAATAAATTATGACATACGAAAAATAAAACAAAAGCAAAGAAAATAATTACAAAAAAATAAAAAAACTAAAAAACTAACAAAAGATAAAGTAAAGTAATCAGCAGATAACAGATCAAAAATTAGTAGAAATCAAGTTCATGCATTAATGTCAATCACACCCAATCTGGTCTTTAAAGTGTTGAAAGTGTCGAAGCCTAGTGCTTTAGTGAATATGTTAGCCAGTTGATTCTCAGTTGCCACATGGTGTTACTGAATGTCTCACTTAGTCACATGGTCTCTAATAAAGTGATGCCTTATGTCAATATGCTTAGTCCTTGAATCTTGGATAGGATTCTTAGAAATGCATATCGCACTAGTGTTGTCATAAAGAATTGAGATGGTGCCTACAGGTAATACTAAATCCGGTACTTACCGTTTTAACCAAAGGACTTTGGCCACACAACTTCCTAAAGCAATGAACTCGACTTCAGTAGTGGAAAGTGCAACAGAGTTTTACTTTCTTCTAGACCAGGAGACTAAAGATTATCCTGTGAATTGACAAGTTTTAGAAGTGTTTTTTTCTATCCACCTTACATCCTGCAAAATAAGAATCAAAGTATCCAATAATCTCAAAAGAAGTGTTATGCCTAGGGTACCAAATTCCTAAGTTTTGGGTGAAAATTCTCAGATGACACTAGAAAGTGCTCTGATATCACTTGAAAGTTCATTAGGGATGTTAAGACCTATAGAACTGGCCGAAGGCTAACCAAGAGGGGGGTGAATTGGTATTTAAAATATTCTTTAGGCAAAGCACGAATACAAACCAAATCACCACAAAAAATAAATGCGGAAGCAATAAAAAACAAGAACACAAGGGTTTATAGTGGTTTGGTCAACTCGACCTACGTCCACTCCCTGAAGGCGCCCTCCGAGTATTGCACTACAATCGTGACTCTCCTTTAGCCCCCACAACTAGGCGGAGAAGCATTTACAAACACCTCTTTTTGCCACACCCGGCAATGCAAAGAACCCTTCTCCTTTTGCTTCCTTTTGAAGCAGGCAGAGAACCTCGATCGCTTGCTGGAACTTACCTCTCCCAACCCTTCCAAGGACAAGAGACTCTAGGAAAGAAAAAGTGGAACAATGCTTGGAGCAACCCTTTTGAATCCCCTCACAAGCTCCCCCTCACAAGATCCCCTCTCTCTCTCTCCCTCTCTCTCTCTCTCTCCTTTAGGTTTTCTCAGGTCAAGACAGTAGCCAAGGATGTTCAAAAATGTTGAACAAGAGCTCTTAAATAGAAGAGATTCAAAGCAGCTCTTGAAGCTCATTAATTACAAGTTGCCGACTATATCGTCTAGGACAATATGTAAATCATCCTGGCCGATCAGTACAAATCCTATGAGATCGGCCAGAGCATCACCCTGAATGCAAACTGGACGATTGAAAATTGGCTTGATCATCATGGACAATCTCACGATCGTCCCGGTCGATCAATTCAAATCAGAGGAAAATTGTCCAAAGCATCTCCCTGAATTTGTTCTGGCCGATATTTATTGTCGAGGAGCAACAAAGGATTTTAGAATAGATCGTCCCAGCCAATCTTGCGCTCGTCCAGGATGATATGATCGTATCAATCATCCTTAATTATCTCCTTGATTGTCTGATCAATTAAGACATAATTATGAATATCTTCCAGGATGATCCAAGATCATCCTAGCTGATTGCCAAATATACATAATACCTTAATTATTTATGGCGGCAATTTCTTTATGTTTTGAGCCTATCGTCCAGGCCGATACAAGTATCATCCCAGTCGATTGGCTAATGACGGCTTCCTTAATTAAGAACCCCTGATTAGATTTTTTTTGTTTTAAGCCCGATCGTCCAGGATGATGTAAATATCGTCCTGGCCTATTTGAGTAAAAATAGAAATTCTAAGTCTCTCATGTGTGTGTGTGTAGGGTTACTTAATATCAGTCACTTCAAATATTTACAATTGACTCAAGAAAATGAAAAATAGAAGATTACTGACTGGCTTTACCCTACTCTACCCAAATTGTAGCTTATTCTGACTTTCATCCTATCTTTGGGTCCTAAAAAGTCAATAGAGAAAAGGCAGTCATAGTGAAGCAAGAAATGTTTGCTATCATCAAAATCATAATCTAAAATATGTTTGTAACAATCTCCCCCTTTTTGATGATGGCAAACATATCAAAAAATAATTCTAACTAAACAAGCTTTTACCAGAGCAAGTACAAACATACTAAACAAGAGCAAGTATAAATACACTAATCAAGAGTAAGTACAAACTCACTATTCCCCCTTTTGACATCTCAAAAAGGAGGAGGAAACTAAAGCAACAATACAGAAAAAGGAAACAATCCATAGAAAACAGAAACTAAAACTAAAAAAAATGAAGGATCCTGATTATCAGATGGAGGTGGAGGTGGTGGAGCCTGCTGAAAGTAGCTAGCTAGCGTAGTAAACTGAGCATTGAACCAGGCTATGTCCTGGTCGTGCTGCTGCTGCTGGTGAGTAATGTAGCTGTCAAAACGGGCTAAGTCCTCTGTGCGGTGCTGCTCGTAGCGAGCAATGTCCTCAGAATATTGCTGCTCCTGAGCAGCAATGTAAGCTTCAAAATGGGTCTCCCAAAGATCAAATCTCTACACTAACTGGTCAAATTGTGAGTGCTGTTGAAGAGGAGTAGGATCAGGAACGGGAGAGAGAGCGGGAGCCTCCTCCTCCTCAGCTCCCCGAGGCTCCTCATCCCCTGGGTGGAGATGAGTACTGTGAAGGGTATTGAAGGAACTGTTCGAGTGGAAGAGAGTTGGGAGGTTGGGAGAAGCAGGATATTGAAGTTGATATTTGGTTTTAAGGACATAGGCTATGAGGTGTCCTAAAGACAGATTGGGTTTCCTCTTATGACCTGGATCGCGGATTGTGGTTAAATGATCAATGTACCAAAAAATTAAGTCAGCATCATTAAATTCTCTATGTTCCATGATGTAAAAAAGTAGTTAGAGAAAGTAGAGGAGTGATGTGGATTCGGTCTCCAGCTTTTGGAATAATGGAGGTTCGAAGGACATGCTGAATTATCCAAGCATCTTTGACTAAAGAGCTAATCTCTACAACATGAAAAGGTGCATTTGTCTGGCGAAGGAAATGATTTGCTGTGAACCAGTCAAAGTCGGGATCTAAGATGATTAGATGCAGCTTATCCCCGGTGGTGGATAGTTGCAATAGTTCAATATAGTCCTGATATGTGATTTCGACCGGGCGTCGATTCACATAGGAGGTTAAGGCTGTGAAAGTAGGATTTATGTGAAGATTTGTGAAGAATTCACGAAGAAGCTCGGAATGAAAGGGGACAGTTAGAGAAAGAATGAAACAAAGAGAAGTGTGAGCAAAGAGATCCATTACCGGATATGAAAGGTGGATAGGATTGATGACTCTGGAGACAGTTATCCCACATTCTTTATATCGATGGTAAGCAGCTTCATCTTCTGTCTCCCTGAAACGAGGGTCAATCCTAGCCCTCGAAGAACTCCCAGAAGTTTGTCGGACTTGCTTCCCACCAGCCAAAGCAAGAAACCAGTTAGAAAACACAAGAGAAGAAGGTTGAGATGAAAACAATGGCTGGAATGGCCTGAATTTAAAGAAACCGTCATATCGTCCAGGATGATCGCAGAACTATCCAGAACGATTTGGTTCAATTATTGCGTACAGGCTGATTGGTCAAAAAGGCAGTCTGATCGGCCGGGCTGATTAGATATCGGCCAGGACGATTAGACACAGGCGATCGTCCCGAGGAGTCAAGCCGGACGACCGTTAAAAAAGTATATCGTCCGGGTCGATTAGGTGTACCGTCCAGGATGATGCACAATAATTGATCATATCGGTTGAAGTTAAAATGTTTTAAATCTGTGCCACATGTATCGTCCAGGAAGAACAGTGGATCGGCCAGGATGATAGTCCAATAATGGATCGTGCGAGACCGATTTCAAGGATTTAAACGTGCTGACACGTGGATCATCCAGGAAGATCTAGTGTATCGGCCAAGATGATGACCATAAATGCATCGACAAGGACAAAAATTATATCGGCCAAGATGATCAGAAAAGATTATAATAGAGTTCGATCATATCGGCCAGGACGATAAGGGATCGTTCGGGACGATGAGTTATAGAAAGCTCAGAAAAGGTTCAGCATAAGGAATTTTAAAGAAATTGTCCTATCTTCCAGGATGATATAGGAATCGACCAGGATGATGTAACAAGAATTTAAAAATCATGGAAAGATGGAGATGATCAGAAAAAACCTTTTACAAAAAAGAAAACAAAATAAAATAAAACAAAAATAAACACAAAAAAGAAACGATTTTTTTTTTTAATTTTTCTTTTTTTTTTTAGCAGAGCAAGCATATGAAAAATTTCCTAAATAATTTAAATTTTAAAGATTTGAAAGATCAATGAGTTAACAATGTCATAATCTTAAAATAGTAGAACATCCGATCCTGTTTACCCTACCTCGAACTTTTTTCAGGATAAAAATATTCTTTTGAAAATAATATGTCTAACTCAGAATAAATTGGATAAAAAGAAGATCCATTCAAAACTTGGTTACAAATAAAATATCTTATAAAATAGTATACCAAAGTAATTTGTCTCTTTCATGGAATTTGAAATCAAACCTTTGAAAATATCAAATAACCCATGAGTCCTACTAAGTTTTAAATGTTTTGAAAAGAGAGGATAGCTTGCATTTAGTGGGCTCATTTTATGCCTCTTGTCACTTTGATTGGCTCTTTGAGCATCATTTGATTTTTGATACACTTTTGTGTATATAGTTTTCTTTTCAATTTGGCGTCATTGGCCTCTTTCTTTTTTAATTTTTGCAAGCTAAAAACTCTTTAACAAAACCTTTAAATAAGTTCTTAGTTGTGATTATATCTTCTATATATTAGAGAAGAGGGGCTCTTTTTCTAACATAGAGAAGAACAAGCCACAAAATGAAAATCAAAATCATATGATAAGTGCAACGACAAGATTTCAATTAACATGAAGGATATATATGAACTTTGGATCATACATATAAGATAGATTATTATAACAAGGAGAAAAAAAGATCTTAATTTCAAAAACCATTTTTTAAAATGAGATAGACTTTTTATTTTAGAAAAGAAAATTATATCACCAAAAGAGTTTAGAGGGAGGGAAACCATCAACGGTGTTTTCTCCCTTTAACCGATTTAGAAATGCTAATCATTGTCCATAAATATCCAAAGTTTAAGAATAAGGAAAAATCACCATAAAGAAGACAACAGTAAAATCGACTGGAAAAAAAAAACTATTACAAAAACAAAACAAAGCAATACTCGAATTGTAATTCAAGAAATTATTTAAGCAGCAAATTTAAGCAGTTATAAGTTGCGAGCCTCCATTTGTCCAAGTATCCTATGCCCTCACGAGGTCTTTGGTGAGAGCAATCTTGCAAGAATCAACAGCTGTCAGACTTAGGAACCCAAATAGGTTTGGGTCCCTTCTCATAAAAAGTTATGTGTAATGCATGTGTGCTATGCTGTGAATTATGCAATTTTGGTCTCCACACCTAGTGTGTACTATGGTGAATAGTGCAAGTGTGTGTGATGTGTCCTAGCATGCCACATGAAAAACATCTAACTCCAAGAAAAGGATTTCTTAACTGACTTGGGTTATAATGGCTCTTCCTAGGTTTTGGCTTTAGATTCAAAGTGAGAGTCTTCCAATTTCCCTTAAGTGAGTCTAAATCATTTTTAAGCCTTAAGTTATTATTTTTTAAGACATCATTATCAACCCTCAAATCTTTTTCTATCTCCTTAGATTTCTTAAAATCAGATTTAAGTGAGGTGTGTGAAACTTTTAATGCATCATGTTCATCAATTAATTCCAAATGCTTTTTGTTTAAATCATAAAATTCATCAAGTAGAGCCATGTGATTTAAATCAATCGTAGAATGATCTTTGAGAATAATTTCATATTCTTTTTGTAAATTCAAAAGCTCTAACTTTAAACTAGCATAAGTCTTCTTGAGTTTTTTGTATGAAGCATGAATTTTCTCAAAAATTTCAAACAATTGATCATAAGTTGGTTTACATACCTCTTCATCATCACTTTTCTCAAGATGATCTTCCCCCATTAAGCACAGGTTTGTTGTCTCTTCCTCCGGTTCAGTCTCAGAGGAATCTGATGCAGATTCAGCCCAGAACGCTTTTTGAACTTTTTTCTTGTCCTTCCTGAACTGGATTTCTCCTCACCCTTTTCCTTTTCTTTGCTCGAGTGATCTTGAAGTGTAGGACAAACGGCTTTCACATGTCTAGGCTTCCTACATTCATAAAAAATAACATCAGAAGATCCTTTAGAATATTTGTTATCCTTCCCTTTTCTCCAATGATGCTTTTGCTTCTTCCTTAGAAAGTTTCTGAATTGCCTTGAGATGAAGGCAACTTCATCGCTCTTAGAACTAGAAGAATCGGAGTCAGATTTGTGTGCCTTTAGTGCCACCTTTTTCTCTTTCTTTTTCTCACCTGCATCAAGATTTCTTTTATTCACCCCTTGCTCGTAAGCAATGAGTGAGCCAAGTAAGTTGTCAATCAAATATGTGTTCAAATCCTTAGATTCAGTTATAGCAATAATTTTTGAATCAAAAGAGGAAGGCAAGCATCGTAAAATCATGTTTACTTTTCCAAAATTTGAAAGCTCTCTTCCTAAGGCATGCAAGGAAATAACAATCTGAGTAAATCTCGTATACATTTCAGAAATTGATTCATGAGGTTTCATACGAAAAGGTTTGTAATCATGCAAGAGAATGTTCAAACAGGATTGTTTAATTTCATTAGTGCCTTCATAAGTGATACAAATTTATCCCAAATTTCTTTACCAGTTTTGCAAGTGGAAACACGCATGTAGTCTTCTGATTTTAGAGCACAGAAAAAACAATTAAGACATTTTGCATTCAATTGAGCCAAATCCCTATCATCTAAAGTCCATTCAGTAAAAGGAAGTGGAACAGTAATATCGTTAAGTTTACCAGTTGGAGGTGTATAACCATCCGTAACAAGCATCCACATGTGGTAATCAGTAGATTATAAAAATATTGACATGCGAGTTTTCCAAAAATCAAATATTATATTATCAAACAAAGGTGGTCGGGTAATAGAGTACCCTTCCGGTGTATTACGGTTCCCAAAGTTAGCCATGGATCAAAATTCAAAAAGTTTTCAAACTTAGTTTTTATGAATTCTGTTCTGATACCACTTGAAAGTGCTCAGATGACACGAGAAAGTGCTTTGATACCACTTGAAAGTTTGTTAGGGATATTAAGCCCTATAGAACTAGCTCAAGGCTAACCAAGAGGGGGGTGAATTGGTATTTAAAATATTCTTTAGGCAAAGCACGAATACAAACCAAATCACCACAAAAAATAAGTGCGAAAGATAATAAATGCGGAAGCAGTAAAAAACAAGAACACAAGGGTTTATAGTGGTTCAGTCAACTCGACCTACGTCCACTCCCTGGAGGAGCCCTCTGAGTATTGCACTACAATCGTGACTCTCCTTTAGCCCCCACAGCTAGGCAGAGAAGCCTTTACAAACACCTCTTTTTGCCACACCCGGCAAGGCAGAGAACCTTCCTCCTTTTGCTTCCTCCTGAAGCAAGCTGAGAACCTCGATCGCTTGCTAGAACTTACCTCTCCCAACCCTTCCAAGGACAAGAGACTCTAGGGAAGAAGAAATGGAACAATTCTTAGAGCAACCCTTATGAATCCCCTCACAAGCTCCCCCTCACAATATCCTCTCTTTCTCTCCCTCTCTCTCTCTCTCTCTCTCTCTCTCTCTCTCCTTTAGGTTTTCTCAGTTCAAGGATGTTCAAAAATGTTGAACAAGAGCTCTTAAATAGAAGATCTTCAAAGGAGCTCATTAATTGCAAGTTGCTGACTATATCATCCAGGACGATATGTAAATTGTCCTCGCTGATCAGTACAAATCCCATGAGATTGGCAAGAGCATTGCCCTGAATGCAAACTAGATGATTGAAAATTGGCTTGATCGTCCAGGATGATCTCGCGATCATCCCGTCCGATCAGTTCAAATCAGAGGAAAATCATCCACAGCATCGCTCTGAATTTGTTATGGACGATATTTATCATCTAGGAGCAACTAAGGATTTTAGAATAGATCGTCCAGGACCGATCTTGCAATCTTCCAGGATGATATGATCGTATCAATCATCCTTAATTATCTCCTTAATTGTTTGATCAATTAAGGCATTATTGTGAATATCTTCCAAGATGATCCAAGATTGTCCTGGCCGATTGCCAAATATACATAATACCTTAATTATGGCGGCAATTTCTTTCTATTTTGAGCCTATCGTCCAGGCTGATACAAGTATCATCCCGGCCGATTGGCTAATGACAGATGCCTTAATTAAGAACCCCTGAATAGTTTTTTTGTTTTAAGCCCGATGGTCCAGGACGATGTAAATATCATCCTGGCCGATTTGAGTAAAAATAAAAATTCTAAGTCTCTCAAAAATGTGTGTGTGTGTGTGTGTGTGTGTGTATGGTTACTTAACATTAGTTACTTCAAACATTTACAATTTACTCAAGAAAAAGGAAAACATAAGATTACGGACTGACTCAACCCTAATCTACCCAATCTGTAGCTTATTCTAATTTTCGTCCGATCTTTGGGTCCTGAAAAGTCAATAGAGAAAAGGCAGTCGTAGTGAAGCAAGATATATTTTCTATCATCAAAATCATAATCTAAAACATGTTTGTAACATTGGGTCCCCAAAAGGTATCTAAAAATTCTCTTAACTGCACTCAGGTGGGATTCCTTAGGGTCAGCTTGAAATCTAGCTCAAAGACAAACACAAATAATATATTAGGTCGACTAGCAGTCAAGTAAAGTAAAGATTCAATCATGCATCTATATTTCTTCTGATCAACAAACTTACCACTTGAGTCCTTATCCAACAGAACATTGGGAGTATTAATTGGCTTGGCTTTATCCATCTCATACTTCTTCAAAATGTCCTTTATTTATTTTGATTGATTTAGAAAGGTTCCATCATCTAATTGTTTTATGCTAAACCTCAGAAAGTATGACAACTTTCCCATCATACTCATCTCAAACTCTTTACTCATTGTTTTAAAGAATTTATCACAAAGTTTCTTATCAGAAGATCCAAAAAGTATGTCATCCACATAAATTTGAACAATGAGCAAATCATCTCCAACTTCTCTAAGAAAAAGGGTGGTGCCTACGCTCCCCTTAACAAACTCCCTTTCTAGTAAGAATGTGCTAAGCTTCTCATACCAAGCTCTAGGTGCCTGCTTTAAACCATATAAGGCCTTTTTTAATTTAAAAACATGATTTAGAAATTGGGAACTCACAAAACCTGGGGGTTATTCTACAAACACATCTTCTTTTATTTTCCCATTTAAAAAGGCATTCTTAACATCCATTTAAAAAAGCTTAAATCCTTTATAACAGGCAAAGGCTAATAGCACTCTAATGGCTTCCAATCTAACTACAGGGGCAAAAGTCTCCTCAAAATCTATCCCTATTATTTTGTTATACCCCTTAGCCACTAATCTTACTTTATTCCTGACCACCACTCTATAATCATTCACATTATTCTTAAAGACCCACTTGGTTCCAACTACACTTAGTTCCTTAGGTCTTTCTACAAGCTCCCAAACCTCATTCCTAACAAATTGGTTCAATTTCTCCTACATGGCTAAAATCCAAAACTCGTCAGAAAGTGATTGGTTTATGTTGTTGGGTTCAGTCATTGAGATAAAAGCAAAGTGGTTCACCTCCTTCCTAAGTCCATGTCTAGTCCTAACTCAATAGAAGGGTCTACTAAGATCAAATCTTTGGGGTGATTTGTAGAGTATCTCCAATCTCTAGGCAAGGTGTGTGAAGGTCCAACCTTGTCCTCCAGATATACATTTTCTACTCCTTGGGTAATATCTCCTACTCTTTCAGTGTTTTAGTGTTATACTCCCTTCTGCAAATTTTCTACTCCAATGGTAATCTCTCCAACATCATCATCATCCTCAACTCCAGGCTTTCTAGGATCAGACTCATTAAACACTATATGTGTAGTTTCTTCCACCATCAAAGTTCTCTTGTTAAACACCCTAAAAGACTTCCCAACACTATAATATCCCAAGAACGCTCCATCAAATTTTGGATCAAAATTTCCTAAGTGAGACTTGTTATTATTGTGAATGAAAACCTTACAACCAAAGACATGAATGTGGAAAAGATTGGGTGTCCTACCCTTAAGGATCTCATAGGGTGTCTTATCTAATATGGCTCTAACATTCACCCTATTCAACACCTAATAAGTTGTGTTAACCTCTTCAGCCCAAAAGTATTTTGGAAGTGAATACTCAGCAAGCATGGCTCTAGCGGCTTCCACTAAGGTTTGGTTCTTCCTTTCAACTACCCCATTCTGCTTAGGGGTCCTAGGAGCTGAGAAGATGTGGCTAATTCCCTTGTCCTCACAAATATCTCCAAGCCTTTCATTTTCAAACTCTCCCATGGTCACTATGGATGGTCAAGATCTCATAACCTAGCTTTTTCTGAATCCAAGTAAAAAAGGTTCTAAACTCCTCAAAAGTCTCATTTTTTTGTGTGAAAGAAATCTAGTCCAAGTGAACCTCGAGTAGTCATCAATAATTACAAAACCATAGACTTTCCCTCCCAAGTTGGCAGTGCTAATGGGTCCAAACAAATTCATGTGAAGGACTTTTAAAGGTCTAGAGGTGCTAATGTCCTTTGTGGGGTGAAAAGAGGAGTGGACTTGCTTTCCTAATTAGTAGGCATCACAAAGGTGGTCTTTAAAAAATTTCAGCTTGGGGACACCTCTAACATGTACACGTTGTTGATCCTCTTTCCCTACAAAATAGTGTTGTTATTTAAACTTATAATGTATGAATTTGCAAAGAATTGTATGATGAAGCCCTTGTCGCAAAGTTGACTGATGCTGAGAAAGTTGTGTTTTAATCCATCTACCAGCAAAATATTTCCAATCATAAGGTTCTTAGAATTACCAATTATACCTACACCTACCACCTTCCTGGTGGTGTTATCTCCAAGAGTAACCTTGCTTCCTATCCTGGTCTCCAGCAAAATGAATTGATCGGCATCGCTAGTCATATGTCATGAGCATCTGCTATCCAGGTACCACATACTCTCACGAGGCCTTTTGTGAGAGCTTACCTACAAAATCATCAAATGTCAGATTTAGGAACCCAAGTAGGTTTGGGTTCCTTCTTATGAAAAGTAGAATGCAGTGCATGTGTGCTCATGAAATTTGGGTCTCCACACCCAATGCGTACTATGGTGAACAGTGCAAGTGTGTGAGATGTGTCCTAGCATGCCACATGTAAAACATCTAACACCAGGAAAAGGATTTCTTAAATGGTTTGGGTAGTAATGCCCTTCCTAGGTTTTGCTTTTGATCAAGTGTAGGTGTCATCTAATTTCTCTTAAGTGTATCCAATTCATTTTTAATCCTCAAGTTAGTATAGTTAAAAGCATCATTATCAATTATCAAATTAAACTCTATCTCTTTAGATTTCTTAAAACCAGATTCAAGTGAGGTGTATGAAACTTTCAATGAATCATGTTCTTCAATTAATTCAGAATGTTTTTTATTTAAATCATCAAATTCATCAAGTAGAGCCATATGATTTGAAACAATTGTTGAATGATCTTTAATCAAAATTTCATGTTCTTTTTGTAAATTCAAAAGCTCCATTTTCAAAGCAGCAAGAGTTTTCTTAAGCTTTCTATATGATGCATGATTTTTTTTAGAAACTTCAAGGAGTTGGTCGTAGAATAGTTCACATACCTCTTCTTGATCAAATAACCATCTGCCATCAAGCACAGGATTGTTTTCTCATCTTCAGGTTCAGTCTCAAATGAATCAGATGCAGAGTTCGCCCAGAATGCCTTTTGAAATTTCTTTTTGTCCTTCCTAGACTTGGGTTTCTCCTCACCCTTTTCTTTGCTTGAATGAGCCTTGAGTGTAGGGCAATCAGCTTTCACATGTTCAGATTTCCTGCATTCAAAAAAAACCATGTCATTAGAGCTTTTAAAATTTTTATTTCCCTTACCTTTGTTCCACTTCTGATGATACTTTTGTTTCTTCCTTAGAAAGATTTTGAATTGCCTTGTGATTAAGGCAAATTCATCACTTTCAGACCCAAAAGAGTTATAGTTCGTGTCATTGGCCTTCAATGCCACAGTTTTCTCCTTTCTTTTCTCACCTGCATCCAAATTTCTTTGGTTCACTCCTTGCTCGTAAGCAATGAGTGATCCAAGTAAGTTGACAATTGAATAAGTATTCAAATCTCTAGATTCAGTAATGACAGTGATTTTAGCATCAAAAGAGGAAGGCAAGCATCTCAAAATTTTATTCACTTTTTCATAATTTGAAATTTCTCTTCCTAAGGCATGCAAAGAAGTTACAATTTCAGTAACCTTGTATACACATCACAGATTGATTCAGAAGGTTTCATACGAAAAAGTTTGTAATCATGCAAGAGAATATTTAAATGAGATTGCTCAACTTCGTTGGTTCCATCATAAGTAATGCACAACCTATCCCAAATCACTTTTCTAGTAGAGGAAGTAGAAACACGCATGTAGTCTTCAGATTTTAAAGCATACAAAAAACAATTCAAACACATCGCATTGAGTTGAGCTAAATCTCGTTCATTAAAAGTCCATTCAGTAAAAGGCTCTTCATTTTTAATTCCATTAAGTTCACGAGAAGGTGGAGAATATCCTTCTTTGATAAGCATCCATAAGTGATAATCTGTTTATTATAAAAAAGTAGACATGCGAGTTTTCCAAAAATCAAAAGGTTGATTCTCAAACAAAGGTGATCGAGTAATAGAATATCCTTCTGTTGTTTTACAATTTTCAAAGTTAGCCATAGATCAAAATTCAAAAAGTTTTCAAACTCAGTTTTCATGAATCCCGCTTTAATACCACTTGAAAGTTCGTTAGAGATGTTAGGCCCTTATGAACTGGCCCAAGGCTAACCAAGAGGGGGGTGAATTGATATTTTTAAAAAATCTTTAAACCAAAGACCAACAATGCTCAAACCATAATCACCACAGAAAAATAAGTGCGGAAGAAAGAAAAAATAACACAAGGGTTTATAGTGATTCGGTCAACTCGACCTAAGTCCACTCCCCGGAGGTGCCCTCCAAGTATTGCAATACGAAAGTGACTCTCCTTTTGCTCCCACAGCAAGGTGGAGAAGCCCTTACAAAAACCTCATTTTTTGCCACCCCGGCAAAACAGAGAACCCCAACTCCTTTTGGTTCCTCCTAAAGCAGGCATAGAACCTTGATCAATCGCTGAAGCTTACCTCTCTCAACCCTTCCAAGGATAAGAGACTCTAGTGAAAGAAGAAGTGGAGCAATGCTTGGAGCAACCCTTATAAATCTCCCTCATAAGCTCCCCTTCACAAGATTCTCTCTCTCTCTCCCTCTCTCTCTCTCTCTCTCCTCTAGGCTTTCTAAGGTTAAGACAACAGCAAAAGATTGTTCAAAATGACAAATAATAGCCCTTAAATAGAAGAGCTTCAAAATAGCTCATTAATTGCAAGTTGCCGACATTATCGTTAATATCATTCTGTACGATCAGTACAATTTGAGCCTAATCAGCCGGGATGATCTGGGATGAATAGAAGAAAAGTGTTCCTATCATCCAGGACGATTATAAATTGTCATGTACGATTAGTTCAAATCACAGATTATCATCCAGACAATCGCTCTGAAAAGAGTTCTGGACGATTCCAAAATAGCTTGATTGTCCTGGCTGATATCACGTTCATCCCGGATGATTAGTTTAAATCAGAGGAAAATCATCCAGAGCATCGCCCGAAATTTGAGCTCGCTAATCCTGATCGGCCAGACCATTGCCCATAATGTGAGCTATCCAATATTAATCGTCCAAGAATAACTAAGGTTTTTGAACTGATCGACCTGGCCGATCTTGAGATCGTCCAGGACGATGTGATCGTATCAATCATATTAATTGTTTTTCTTAATTGCCTCATTAATTTAGGCATAATTATATCAAATTGTCCAGTCTGATACACACTCGTCCTGGCTTATATCCAAAAATAAAGAATGCTTAAATATATCATGGCGGCTGATCTTTCTATTTTGAGTATATCTTCCTGGACGATACATGTATCATCCAGGCCGATCGACTAATGACGGCTATCTTAACACTATATCCTGATTAGGATTTTTGTTTTGAACCCAATCGTCCAGGGTGATATAAATATCGTCCAGGACAATGTGAGTAAAAACAAAAATTCTAAATCAGATAGAAAAATCACTCAAGTGTGTGTGTAGGGTTACTTAGCATCATAACACTTCAATGGTTACAATTGACTCAAGAAAGGGAAAAAGAAAATTACAGACTAACTCAGACCTAATCTACCCAAACTTGAGCTGGTTCTGATTTCCGTCCAATCTTGTGGCCCTGAAATGTCAGTAGAAAAGGGAGTCGTAGAGAAACAAGAGTGTTTGCTAATCATCAAAACATATTCCATGAAAATAGATTTGCAACAAGAGGATTTGTAAAGGGTAGTGTGGACACTACACTCTTTTTACAAAAAGTAAAAGAAGAAATTCTCATTGTTCAGATTTATGTGGATAACATTCTATTTGGTTCTTTGGATAAAATTTTATGTGATGAATTTTCAAAAACAATGAGTAATGAGTTTGAAATGAGCATGATGGGAGAGTTAAATTACTTTCTTGACTTTAGTGTGAAATAAATGGATAATGGAACATTCCTTAGCCAAACCAAATACATTAAAGATATTCTGAAGAAACATGAAATGGATGATGCTAAGCCCATGAACACTCTAATGAGCTCAACAATTCAATTAGACAAAGATCCAAATTGAAAATCAGTAGAACAGAAAAAATATAGAGGAATGATTGGATCTCTTCTTTTCCTGACTACTACTAGACCGGACATAATGTTTTGTGTGTGCCTCTGTGCGAATTTTTAAGCTGATCCCAAAGAGTCTCACCTAACTGTTGTCAAGAGAATCCTTAAATATCTACTAGGCACCCAAACTTAGGATTTTGGTATCCTAGGCACAGCACTTCCTTTAAAATCTTAGGCTACTCAGATTCTGATTTTGCAGGATGTAGGATAGATAAAAAAAGCACCTCTGGTACCTACTAATTCATAGGATAATCTTTAGTTTCTTGATCCAGTAGGAAGAAAAATTTAGTAGCCCTCTCCACAGCCGAGGCCGAGTATATTGCAGTAGGAAGCTGTATCGCACAAGCACTATGGTTAAAGCAATAAATTCTTGATCTTGAATTACATGTAGGAACCATCTCAATCTTATGCAACAATGCAAGTGCAATATGCATCTATAAAAATCTAATTCAACACTCTCAAACAAAACATATAGACATTAGACACCACTTCATAAGAGATCATGTCTCTAAGGGAGATATAGAATTGCATCAAATCACTATAGGAGATCAATTGGCAGACATATTCACAAAACCACTAGCATTCGACACCTTTAGCACCTTGAGGACTAGAACAGGTATCATAGACATTAATACAATAAAAAAAATCTCTTCTAAGACTATTTCTGATCATCACACACTAACCACACAAAATTGGACAACTGACAATTTTCTTATCATACTGTACGATACTCGACCGAACTGTACGATACATTTACCTCTACAAAACCATACCATAAACTCAAGTTGAAAGTTTGTTAGGGATATTAAGCCCTATAGAACTGGCCCAAGACTAACCAAGAGGGGGGTGAATTAGTATTTTAAAAACTTTAAGCAAAGCTCAACAAGTTTCACAAACCAAAACACCAAAAAACAAACGATGCGGAAATTTAAGTGCGGAAGCAGTAAAAATAAGAACACAACGGTTTATAGTGGTTCGGTCAACTCGACCTACGTCCACTCCCCGGAGGCGCCCTCTGAGTATTGCACTACAATCGTGACTCTCCTTTAACCCCCACAGCTAGGCAGAGAAGCCTTTACAAACACCTCTTTTTGCCACACCCGGTAAGGCAGAGAATCTTCCTCCTTTTGCTTCCACCTAAAGTAGGCAGAGAACCTCGATCACTTACTAAAACTTACCTCTCCCAACACTTCTAAGGACAAGAGACTCTAGGAAAGAAGAAGTGGAACAATGCTTGGAGCAACCCCTTGTGAATCCCCTCACAAGCTCCCCCTCATAAGATCCTCTCTCTCACTCTCCCTCTTTCTCTCTCTCCTTTAGGTTTTCTCAGGTCAAGACAGCAGCCAAAGATGTTTAAAAATGTTGAACAAGAGCTCTTAAATAGAAGAGCTTCAAAGGGACTCATTAATTGCAAGTTGCCGACTTTATTGTCCAGGACAATGTGGACATCGTCCTGGCCGATCAGTACAAATCTTAGAAAATCGGCCAGAGCATCACCCTGAAGATGATCTGGACAATTGAAAATTGGCTTGATCGTCCAAGATGATATCACGATCGTCCTGGTCGATCAGTTCAAATCAGATGAAAATCGTCCTGAGCATCGCCCTGAATTCAAGCTGGCCGATATTTATCGTCCAGGAGTAACTAAGGGTTTTTGAATAGATCATCCTGGCCGATCCTAAGATCGTCCAGGATGATGTGATTGTATCAATCATCCTTAATTACTTCCTTGATTCCTGGATTAATTTAGGCATAATTGTGTGATATCGTCCTAGCCGATTTCCAAAAATACAGAATACCTAAACTGATTATGTCGGCAAATTCTTTCTGTATTGAGCCTATCATCCTGGCTGATACAAGTATCGTCCAGGCTGATCAGTTAATTACGGCTGCCTTAACAAGAAATCCTAATTAGAACTTTTGTTTTGAACTCCATCATCCAGGCCGATAACAATATCATCCTGGCCGATGTGAGTAAAAATAGAGATTCTAAATCTCTCAAGTGTGTGTGTGTAGGGTTACTTATTATCAGTCACTTCAAAACTTTTACAATTGACTCAAGAAAGGAAAAACGAAAATTACAGACTTACTTAACCCTAATCTACCCAATCTGTAGCTGATTCTGATTTCCATCCAATCTTTGGGTCCTAAAAAGTCAATAGAGAAAAAGGCAGTCGTAGTGAAACAAGATTTGATTGCTATCATCAAAATCATAATCCAAAAATAGGTTTGTAACACAAGTTTCATCTCTATTCATTGTACTGTACAAAGTATTTTGTCTTGTACGATACGGTGAAAGTTCATTCAATTCATTTGGTACGACATTATTGATCATCGTACGGTTCAATATCCACTATTCGTACTGTACAATCTACATCAACGAATGAATTGGGATGAATTTACTCAGTTTGGTATAACATTATTGTTGATCATACTGTACGATACCTCATCTTCATACTGTACAATCCACCTCATCAAAAATGGATGAGAACGACTTAAAGGTTTCTGGTACAATATAATTGTTGTTCGTGCTATATGATACACCTATTCTAACTATACAAATGTTTTGGTCAAGGGTCGTACCGATGACCCTCGGGACAATCAAAATCTTTCTGATCACACTGTACAATACACATCGTATTGTATGAGTTAACCACCTTTTTCACGAACTGATCCATCAGAACAATTATTACCACTTTGTACTGTATGATACCAGATTGTACTGTACGATGTGTGAAAATTTCTATAAATTGCCTTCCTTGCTAGATCACTTCACTCACAATCACTTCCTCACCTTCACTCAGCCTTTACATAATGTCAAGCTCTAGCAAGCGCGGTCGTCTCATCGTGGGAAGCTCGTTGTCTTCCTCTCACCGTCATAGCACTCGCTTCTTGAATGCTAAAAATGAGGATGCGTACCACAAGTTCAAGGCCTACAAGATTACACAATCTCGAATGTTAAATCAGGTAACCTTAAATTTTGAGGTAATGAACCTCTTTGCCTCCACCACTTTCCAATTTCTCCTAACCCTGTCTTTCCCCTACAATTCTAAACTTCTATTGGAATTTCTAGCCAACCTTACCAACACCGTCGATAGTATGACTTTGCACTTTTTTGTCTGTCGCCAAAACATAGAGATTACCAACGCTGACATCGCCCAATACATTGGGCTATCCACTGAAGGGCCTAGGGTTCATTCCTTTCTCACAAATGAATTTGACTGGAGTGATGTCAATCGTGTTCTTAGGAATGTATCTTTCTAAAAACACTATCCCCTCGTCCATTCCCTCAATCAAAATGCTAAAATAATTCAACATGTCCTTAGAACTTTTATAGTACTCAAAGCTGGCGATCGAATTCGCATGACCCCTAATTTATCTATCACTATATATCTTATCATGTCAAACACCAAATTCAATGAGGTATATTTTATAATCAACTACATTCAAAATATGATCCTAATTTGCCTCCCTATTACCCGCAGGAAACAAAATCTAGCTCTTGGCCACCTTATAGGATACATTCTTCAAAATAAATACCAATTAACCTATCATGATGAACCTGATAATTTACCAATCTTTTATATGGATGCCTCTTTCTGTATTCTCTTTCATCGGGGACAACATCCTGAAGAACCAAAATTTGGTGATGAAGAAGGAGAAGCTGCCCCAGCAGCAGCTCCTGCTCGACCACGACGGTAAGCAGCACCCGAGCACCTGCACTAGCCTACCCTCATGATGATTTGGTCGAACGCTTCTACCAACTTTAGACTCAT
The DNA here is from genome assembly GCF_001605985.2 of Dendrobium catenatum. NCBI lineage: Eukaryota > Viridiplantae > Streptophyta > Magnoliopsida > Asparagales > Orchidaceae > Dendrobium > Dendrobium catenatum. The sequence goes on from NW_021319610.1 coordinate 981,713, forward strand.
CTTGACACACACCTACAAGAATAACATCAGCAACACAATGATGACATTCTATGGTTTGGGGAACGATTCACTTCGATTGATCACCATTTTGATACAATCATTCAATATTTCCAACCACACCCACCTCCACCTCCAAGTGATCAAGATCCTCCTCTTTGAAGTGTATATGTTTTGTACTTTTTTTCTTAGTGTTGTTTCTATCTTCCCTTTTTGGTGATGTCAAAAGGGGGAGAAGTCTATTTGTAGTTATCTTATGTTTATGTTGTTTACTCATGTTTCCCTATGTTTCAATGAAATGCAATTTTTTTTTCTCTTTGCCTACTTTCTTTTCTTGTCTATATTGTGTTGTAGTTTTTTAATTAAAAAAAAATGCCTTGCAAAAATATTATTTGACATCATCAAAAAGGGGGAGATTATTGCAATCTATGACCCCAAGTTTGAGATTTTTATCATGACAAATAATGTCGCCTGAACTACTATTCATTAAATATCTTTGATTTTTGGTATTGTCTATTAGTACTAACATTTCAGGAAGATCAAAAGTTACTCAGGACAACAGGAAGACTCAAGATTGGGTAGAGTAGGAGTGTGAGTCTGTATCATTATAATTATTTATTTATTTTATTTTCTCTTTTCTTGAGTCTGGCCACAAACTACATGTAAGTCTGAGCAACCATGCACACACATAGGGGGAGAGGATTTTAAAAGAAAAATGTATATTTTTTTATGTTGATTGTACTATACGAATTTATATCGTACTGTACGATATGATATGGTTGAATCGTATTCTGTGAATAGGTCGTACTGTATGATTTGTATCATACTGTACGATGTGTTACTTCCCTAGTCGCCAGATTAGTTTAAGTAAGTTTATTAGCCATTCGTAATGTACGAAGTAATTCATATTGTATGATTTATTTTAAATACTTACTTAAATTAACCAGTGATTAGCGGAATAAATCAAGGTTTTAATCACTGATTGGTACTCATATTGTATGAACATGTTCATACTTTATGATGAACAGAGACTAGTTTTGATCGTCCCGGACTACGTCCTGGACCCCGGACTTCATCCTGGATGAATTCTTATTTTTGCTTAATCGTAATGTACGATGTTGATCATACCATATAATATATAGAGATGAGTTTTGATCATCCCGAACTTCATCCTGGATGATGCCTTGATTTTGACTATTCATACTGTACGAAGTAGGTCGTACCCTCCAATGTATAGAGACAAGTTTTGATCATCCCGGCTGTCATCCTGTATGAACAGAAGCATTGATGATCATATCGTACGATTGTAAGTCATATTGTATGAATATATTTAAAAGTTTTAAAACTTTTCATAAACCTTCGTACTAGGACAAAGCCTGTTATACAAATCGTACTGTATGATGATAAAACATACTGTACGATAGTAACTGCTACTTTAAAAATTTTAGGGATTTTGGAGCCTGTTTTAAGTATCAAAATAGTAATGTTTTTTGTGAGTGACAGAAGAGAGAGGAATGTGATTACAAAGGGAATCCTTGGGAGAGAGCTCTTGAGAAGTTTTTGGGGTTTAAGAGAGGAAGGAGAGGGTGAGCTTGGTGAGGGAGAAGTAGTGTGAGGGTGCTCACACGATTGGTCCATTCTTGCTGCATCTTGCTCCTCATGTGGCCCGAGTAGAACTTGTGGGAGGCTCTCTGAGGGGGAGACTCTTCTACATCCGTGTCCTCGAAGGTAATTGCCTTCTCCAGGAGAAAGAAAAATGAGAAGGTACGCTGCAGTAGCAAAGAGGGTGAGAAAAGTGCTTGGCACTCCGCCACACCAGGTTGGTGAATGTGAGTCTTGTAAGGGAGTCTCCGCCTTGCCAAGAGGGCAAAAGGAGAACTATAGTTTTGCAGTGAAAGTCTCAGAGTGGAGGACTCCGGGGAGTGGACGTAGGTCATAGTTTGACCGAACTACTATAAAACTCTAGTGTTCTTTTCCTTATCGCTTTTTTATTTTTACTTGCACTTTACTTTCATTATATTTGCTTGGTGATAATTATGAAAGAAAAAGAGTTTCATTGTTGCAAATTATTTTCCAATAATTACTTATACGTTAGATAATTTTTTCTTGTTAAAATTTTGAAAACAAAAAAATTATTAGAATTCTTTTTTAGGATTTTTATTGCAACAAGTTTTTCGTAATTCACCCCCCCCCCCCCCCTCTTGGTGCATATAGTAACTTCAAGTCAGTCTAGTGTTCCACCGCCTCCATAATTTCATAAACAACCATTTTAAAATACTCCCCAGCCTCCTAAAGAGCCTTACCCGACCTCTATTAAGGAGATGTTGGAAAGACCATACCCCATTAAGAGAGAGTCAGTAAGGAATATCTTTAGGAGTCTTCAAAAAAAGTCAAACTTTTAGTTTCCTTAAGCTAGAAGGCTAGAAGACAAACAAGAAATATGACCCCAAGTATTGTCCTTATGATCACATGTTGGATCATCCAATTAAAGACTACATTATTTTTAAAGAATGGGTAGAGAATAACTTCATGCAAGGTAACATCATCATCCCTAAGGAATATTTGATAAATTTGAAATAAGCTTCAATCAAAACAATCTTAAGTAATACTATTAACACTTCTCTATCTATTGAAGATGGTTGGGACATTGCTTTATCCCGGGTATTTAAAAAGTCAATTAATAAGTTTTTTCATCTTTCTCAATAGCTAACCACAATAGCCCAGGGCCCAATTTGGGAGGTTGATCTGGATGCTTCGTAGAAGGATGTTGAGTCGCTTCCCTCTCCAGTAGTCATAGGAACTATTGTACTATATAAAAAAGAAAAAAAGGATGTTTTTGTAGAGAGGAAGTGTATATATGAGATATGTATTCGAGTGGTGGATAGTTTTGTAAGAACCCATTCCCCTGTCCTATTATCTGACTTTTGCTTTGCCCCATCAAAGTCAAAGGGTCAAAATATTAAAAAAAAATATCCTTCTGCTCTTTTTGATGATTAACTATGAGTCTAAAATACAAGTTAATGATTCTTCTCCAAATCAGAATTCTATTAAGATAATGCGAATGTTGAAAATCTGACCTTACTTAATTGTCCTTTTAAGGAGATATCGAATTTGAAACCTTATCAGAAAGTGACATCCCCCAAATTTATTTTAAGGGAAGTCCTATCGTGATAGACTTTTTAGATTCTTACTTCCTTTCAAGAAATGACAATCTAATGCCTACAGTAAGTGTAGCACCACCTTAGTTTTCCCTCATGAGGATATCGAGCAAGTCCAACTTCGTGGTAGGAAGGTCTTACCCCCTAAGCTTCCCCCTCGGGATAAGGTCAAACAAGCTATCTTTGAAGATCCAAATCCAAAGTCTCAATAACAGTCCAATTTTCCTTTTATTCCTCCAGGTTTTGAATCTGTTATTCCTAAGGTTGATTACAATGTTTTAGCCCATCTTAGGAAGTTGCAAGCCAAATTGAGCATTTATGATGCCCTCCTTCTTTCCAAACAAATGAGGGAATCCTTAATCAAGGTACTTCTCAATCCTGAGATTTTCTTAGCTCAACTAGCTTCAACTCCAAAAGAGGAGGCACTCTACTTCAAAGAAATCCCTGGGGTAACATTTAACTTCTAGGAACTGCCGACCATAATCGCCCACTCTATATTTCTATAGATATGGAAAATTTAAAGTTATAAAGAGTTCTTATTGATTCAGGAGCATCAATAGATGTAATGAACATAAAGACCCTCATATACCTTAGAGTTTATACTAGCAAGCACAATTGCCACTTGCATTGGGTGCACTACAGCCTGACCTACCTTCCATATCCGACCTATGGTCTGACCTGCCTGGGTTGAGCTAAAACTTACCCAAACCGTGCTAGTTTGGGTTAACCAATCTAAATAAATGTGACTCCTTCATGTCCAATTGAGTTAATACTCGATCTTACCATATCCCTATTGGCCTTTCCAGATCACCTTGATCCAGACCTTAGCAGGCGACAGCTGGAACCAATGGAGAATGAGCTCTGGTGGTCCCCCCACCCCACTTTGGGCCTAATCCAAAGGCTTTCAAAGTTTGTGTTCATCGGCTTCTAGCTCAAAGACCTCTGGGAGGATATCCCCTTCCAGTTTGAGGCCATCCAATGGCTTGCCCAGTCAATCCTGGCCGTTCAAGCTCATAAGAGTAACCTGAATAGGGGGCAGTCCTCCAGACATCCCCATTCAAATTTGAGCTCCCAAAATTATTCCCTATAGATCTGCTCCTCTCTTATTTCTCAATCTCCCAGCCTCTCTCATCCATCCATTCAAGCAAATTCTGGTGAACTCTATGCACGGTCTGCTTGAAGTCACACCTCTAGCTCTCCTATTATCCCAACATTTGAATGAGAACTATTCTTCATCCACTCCTGAAGCTTCTCGAAAGAGAACCCCATCTATTGGGACTTTCTTTATGGTGAGAACTCTATCCTGAGCTCCCTATATAGGTAGTCCGGTCAAGTGTGAAGGAAACCTTCACTCCCAATGGATTTCCATCGTTGGATTGAAGGTTTCTACCTCTTTGATCCTTTCTGTGAAATTTCATGAGTGTTTGCCGGCAGGATCGCTTGGATCATACTTGCCTATAGCTTTGGGTTCGTGCGGAAGATTGAACACATAATCCTAGCCATTGACCTCAATCAATGGCTCAGTTTAAATCCCTCAATTCCAAAAGTCATTTGATTTTGACCCTCTGATGTTTCATTCAATGGATATAATTAATCTGATTATTATCCAGTCAGCCGCTAATCATCATCCTACCAATCAAGAGGCACTGTGTGGAAAGTGCACAGCTGACTAGATAATTAGGGATTTAAATTTCATAGAAAATCTTGGAACATTCAAAAATTCTTATCTTCCTCCACACTTGACTTTTAGGTGTTCTTAGGCTCATTGGAAAGATCTCAGGGAGATCTATAGAAGCCTTATGGTCCCCTGTCCTAATTGCAATGTTTTAGTTCTAATTTTAGTTTTAGTGTTTTATCTATTATTGCATTTATATATTAAATTGAAGTCACCATGGCTTGGGACTTTTTGAGAGTGAATTTGGACATGTCCCTAACATGTAAAATTTTTCCCTCCCTTGTTTGAGGTATCTAAGGGAAAGTTCTTATCAGTTTGGTTTCAAGAGTCATGGTTTAACCCTTGGATTTGAATTCAGTTTATGATATTTCCAATGGGATCGAGGATTTTTGTTTTGGTGTGATGATAGTGCTTAGTATAGGGAGTGTAGAGCTACTAAATTTTCCCCAATCAAATTTTAGGATAGATCCCTAGCATTTTTCCATGGTGACTTACAGGTCACCTTAGGTGGCTTGGTTAGCTACCTTAGATAGTTTTATTTTTATTTTTTTTAAGAGATGCAAATAGCATTAAAAAGAGGAAACAATTATTATAAACTAGAAACCAAAAACAAGCCCTTTAAAACTATCATAATGGATATGCGATCCACTAAATTCCATTTTAAATCCATTGGGGTAATGGGGACACCAAATATTAAAACAACCTAAAAGGTTGGTTAGTATCCCAGAGTTCCCAAAAGATAGAAAATGAAACCTAGTAAAAATCTCACATTTCATTACAATAATTACACAAAAGAAAAAAAACTACAAGAAAACCAAATAAACAACAAACTACTACAAGAAAAATAAAAAGAACAACTAAAATAGCTACAAAAATATCAAAAGGACCGCCATTAACATCCTTTGATTCCAACGAGCTCCAATCAAGTGTAGAATTCGTTGAAATATCAATGAAACTAACAACAACCACCATGGATGAACAAAACAAAGTCGATGAAGCAATATCACCGATTCCTACATCAGGAGTCTAAGAATTGGCCTCTTCACAACCAAAGTCATACAAACTGATAATCACCACCACACACATCAGACTGGCAAGTAAAAAACTAGTAATATTCAATTCCTTCAAGTCTTCAACAAATAAGACTTGTTATTCAAAGAAGAAATAAGTAACCATCTTAAGCTTAGATGGGATAAGCTCCCACCTAAAACTAGCTCCAATACGTCCATAATGATCCAAACAACCTTCCATATACGAACCAAGCAACATTAGAACAATATCTTCAATGACTCCAGCTTCACCAGAGCATTTTTCTGAACTATCTCTCTTGAAAGATCCAATCAAAGCCATCAAAATAGTTACATAACCAGTGGCAATAGTAGCAGCATTAACTCCAAGAATCTTCAGGGAACTTGAAACTGATTCTTCAAAATAGCTATAACCACCTCTAAAATCTAAACATCCATACCCCAACAATCTCTTGAACATCAAGAGATCACACACCAAGAAAATCGGGATCATATCAATCATTTTTTCAAGATTCTTGAAGAAATTAAAAAAAAAAGCTACATAAGTCTCCAAACCGATTCGGATAAGACAACCAATAGAAAATTCCTGCATCTCATTCCTCAATTGAAGAGTTTCATTCCTTAATTGAATACAGAGGATCAAGATATCCTTCTTAGACACATGTTTAGGATAAAACATTCCACATCTACAAGAAAAAAATGCACACCAAATTTTCTTGAATAATAACTGATTCCACATCAAGAACCTCTTAGTTTCAAACTTCAAACTAGAAAAAATTTTAGCTCCAAGAACTGATTCAAGGCATTCATAAAATCCATACAAATTCAAGTAGCAATTATTGGAAATAATCTCAAGTCTTATCCCAGCAGAACATCCAAACCACAAGCAAACTTTGGCCAAACATTTCGCCATCATAATCAATGCCAAAATAGCCCCCCAACAAGAAAATTCATTCCAAGAAATACTAATGCCAACATCAAGCGAATAAAAAACCTCCTCCAAAATCACATTCAGATTTATAGTCTTACCAAATTCAATCAAGAATCTAACATCAGAAGAATAAACACAACTAGTACAACCATTAGCCAAATCAATCCGATGGAGAACAACCGTCAGGCAAAGGTCCACCAAAATCATCTTCAAATCAATTGCATCTTTGCAAAAATCCCACCAAGGACTTCCGTCGGCCATAAGAGGCCGACAGAGAACCACCGATCACCAAGGTTCCACCAAACTCTTCTAGATCACCTTCTCTGCCAAAATTGCCAAGTTTCTACCAATGGATCCTTGTTCATAATCTTGAATTACTGTGTTTTAACAATGAGGTCAGGTGATCTCATGTTCCAAATTTCACTTGGTTTGGTGTTCATTTGGTCTACCAAATAGGAGCCTCAAAATCCCCCGCCCCATATAATTGACCTAGAACCCTAAATAACTCACTAAAAATTCATATTAAACACAAAAAAATTTATATGAGGACTCTAATTGACCCTAATTGAGCTATCAACTCATGAAAAAAAGAACCCTATCAGAAAATCCTAATTTTTTCTCAATTAAATTTTTAATAAAACCTAGCAATAAAATCTAATAATTAATTAAAATTACTTAAAAATTCCAAGCACTTGAACTTACCCCTGTGGGTCACTTTAGGCCTTTAGGGGTGGTTCCATCCTATTTGGAGTTTATTTCAATAAAAAATACCTAAACCTTCCTAATTAAGTAATTTTAAAATTTAATTAATTAAACAAACTTTGAAAAATTATAATTAATTCCAAAAAATCTAATTTATTTAAACCCAAAGGTACCCAACTTAAATTAAAACATAATATTTTACAAAAATGTCAAACCTTCAAAATCTAGTCAGAGTCAAAAGGTTAACCTCCTGATCAACTGTAGTTCAAATTTAAGGACTAAACTTTGAAAATTCATAACTTCTTCTTGGAAACACCAAACTGAACATACTAATAGTTTAATCACTAATAATAAATCTTAATATTTATTAAAAATATGAAATTTACAAAATCTACTTTAGTCTTAAAAGTCAACCTTTTAACCCTTTAATTAACACATTAAAATAACTCCAATAATCCTTAAAAATTCAATATTTCATTAAAATTTCAGAAATTCCTAATTTAACTAATAAAATTATTTACCAAACATTATAATACATAATAACCACTCCAGAGATTAAGTTTATTGGATGGACTACTCCGGGCTACGGAGCTACGTCTCCTAAGGAGGCCTGGTTCTTCAAGCCTAGTTGCACAATGCCATAAATCTTTTAATGAAAAAATAAAAATAATTTAACTCTCAAAAATAGTAATTAATTTCATTAATTTATTTAATTAAATATAATTCACCCTTAATTTCTAACCAAATAAATAAACTTAATCAACCCCAATTGCTAATAGGTAACACAAGCCTACGAGGCTATTAACTTAGCCCCAAGGAAGGCGTAATAAAATTCACGGTCTCGGTGTGCAACAAAGGTAGCAATCATTTAACAATTAAAATACACCTAAATTAACCTTTAACAGATTAATTCTTTATCTCAAATATAAAATTACCTTTTAGCCTTAACAAACTCAAACATTTGACAACTCCAACAACCATTTTAGGATCTACCCCAGCCACACAACCTATTGTACACACATTAGATGGTTTGCTATGACAACTATATCTAGATCTAGGCTAGGTCAATGTTTTGTTTTCTGTTATGTGCCGAGTTTTCAATATTTCATCACATGTTGTGATTTAAATTATATTGTGTGTCTATTTTCTTTTACTGTACTCTATGGATTGATGCTGTGTTTGGCAGTTAGATTATAATTAGGATAAGAACTATATGGATGCTCACTAAGTTTTTTGTAGGTGACCATGCTCATGCAGGGTAATAAAAGGGGGCTAAATAAACAATAAATATAATTTCTACAAGTGCTTGAGCTGCTTAGCCCCCAAATAAAAAAGAGTGTGGCCAAGTGTGTTTACTTTTTCTACACATATATATAACTGCTTGGGATGTGTTTTAATATTTAAATGTCTAGGATAATCCTATAAGATAGTCTAAAATTTTCTTTTTTATTAATATAATTTGGTTGAGTATTGAATTATGAAAGTTTAACTTTGAGTTGGGATACACGGATCCAACCCTTGGATTCCAAAAAGGAAATGATACCCCTTTGGGGGATAGTCCTTTCCTATTTAGAAGTCAAAATTTGGATCATTTTTATACTAAAAATGGAAAGAGAAACCTTCCCCTCGATGGAAGAGTTTTTTTTTCCATTTGGGAAATAATCTACGAAGAGTCCAAGGAGCCCAAAGGAGAGAAGACTGAGAAATTGAAGGCAAATAGCATCCCACTCATAGTCACTAGCATCTATACTAGGATTAGAATTCGGGTTGTGGACAGTGATACTTGGCCAATTTTAATTTTTGCATTTATGGGTTATAATAAGCAAGGCAATTTGCCTATAGACTTTTTATTAATTAATTTCATTATATTTAATGTGTTGACTAGATTACGTATAGGATTGCCTACTTTTATTAGTTTTTTAGAGATTGTGTGCCACTTTATGCTTTAGCCTAGATACGTGAGGTTTGTGAGGGTATTAAATTTTTCTATTCATAATTAAGATTTAAAATTTTAGGATTTAAATAACATAGAAAGGTAATGAATCTAGGGATCATCCCCAGGGTTGCAAGCATATTAATTCAACTACTTTCCTTATTTTAAGACACTGCCTTACCTGCTAGTAGAGTTCAGATAATCTGACCTATGAGGATGAAGTGCTGAACCTGGGGAAGCCTAGTCTTCTAAAAAATAATTTTAAGCCTTTTTTAAATTTCAAGCATTCATAATTTGGGTATTTTGACCAGCACACATTTAATTAAAAATATATTTAAAAGAGTTTAAATTTTAATTACATATATCTTTAGCATTTTCACTAAACATAAGTCGAGGTGCAATTTAGGATAATCTCTAGACGTAAACTCTAGCTCCCTAAAACTTTAATAAAAATATACCTACCACTCTTTCATAGAATAACCAGACTCATATATTTAAAATCGATTAGTTGGCTAGCTGGCTCCCCAATCCAGGCTGGGATAAGTCCAGATTTTGTATTGCATTAGTTAGGTATGGGTCACCATCGCGAACTGCTCAATTTAGATTTAGAATCAAGGGTTATCTTGGTTCATAAGATCCCAACCTCCAGGAATATAATCTAAAATTTATAATAAATGTTCAACTCAAACTAAATCTTCTTTCAATCTAAAACCTAAAGCCCAACACTTATATTAGGATCTGAAACTTTTGGATTATTCTTGAATCTCAAAGTTGTTGCAAATTCAGGTCTATGAACTATGTTTTGATGATTGGAAAACACTCTTACTTGTCTTGGATTATCTTTTACTACTGACTTTTCAGGAATCAAAGATCGGACAGAAAAATAGAGCCAGCTTAAGATGGGGTAGATTAGGGTTGAGTCAGTCTGTAATTTTACTTTTCCCTTCTTGAGTCAATTATAATCTTTGGTGTGACTGATGCAAAGTAAACCTACACACACACTTGAGAGACTTAGAATTTCTGTTTTTACTCAAATCGGCCAGGACGATATTTACATCGGCCTAGACGATCAGGCTTAAAACAGAAAATCTAATCAGGGGTTCTTAATTAAGGAAGCCATCATTAGCCAATTGGCCTGGATGATACTTGTATCGGCTTGGACGATAGGCTCAAAATAGAAAGAAATTGCCGCCATAAATAATTAAGGTATTCTATATTTTTGGTAATTGGCCAGGATGATCTTGGATTGGCCAGGACGATATTCATAATTATGCCCTAATTGATTAGACAATTAAGGCAGTAATTAAGGATGATTGACACGATCACATCGTCCTGGACAATCGCAGGATCGGCTAGGGCAATCTAGTTAAAAAACTTTAGTTACTCCTGGATGATTTGGATCGGACAGCTTGAATTCAGGGCGATGCTCTGGACGATTTTCCTCTAATTTGAACTGATCGGCCAGGACGATCGTGCGATCGTCCTGGATGATTAATACAATTTTTAATCTTCTAGTTTGCATTCAGGGTGATGCTCTAGCCGATCTTCTGAGATTTGTATTGATCAGCCAGGACGATGTCCATATCGTCCTGGACGATATAGTCGACAACTTGTAATTAATGAGCTCCTTTGAAGCTCTTCTATTTAAGAGCTCTTGCTCAACATTTTGAACATCCTTGGCTACAGTCTTGACCTGAGAAAACCATAAAGGAGAGAGAGAGAGGGAGAGAGAGAGGATCTTGTGAGGGGTGTTGCAAATCTATTTTCATGACTTATATTTTGATGATTGACAAACACTATTAATTCTTTTAGACTACTTGTTTCTTCTAACTTTTCAGGAATCGAAGATCGGACGAACAGACGAAGCTAGTTCGGGATTGCGTAGTTCTAGGGTTGTGTCAGTCTGTACTTTGTTTTTTCACTTCTTGAGTCTACTTTTAATGGTCAAAGAGACTGATGCTAAATAACCCTACACACACACACACTTGAGAGACTTAGAATTTCTATTTTTACTCATATCGGCTAGGACGATATTTACATCGTCCTAGACGATCGGGCTTAAAATAGAAAGTCTAAATAAGGATTCTTAATTAAGGCAGCCGTCATTAACAGATCAGCCTGGACGATACATGTATCGGCCAGGGCGATAAGCTCAAATCAAAAAGAAGTTGCCACCATAGACAATTAAGGTATAATGTATTTTTAAATAATCGGTCAGGATGATCATTGATCGGCTTGGACGATATTAACAAATTATGCCTTAATTGATCAGGAAATCAAGGGAGTAATTAAGGATGATTGATACGATCATATCATCCTGGACGATCGCAGGATCAGCCAGGACAATCTATTCAAAAACCATAAGTTACTTCAGGACGACAAATATTGGCCAGCTCGTATTCAGGGCGATGCTTTGGACGATTTTCCTCTGATGTGAACTAATTGGCCGGGACGATTGTGAGATCGGCCTAGACGATCAAGCCAATTTTAAATCGTCCAGTTTGCTTTCAGGGCGATGCTCTGGCCGATCTTCTGAGATTTGTACTGATCGGCCAGGTCGATGTCCATATCGGCCTGGACGATATTGTCAGCAACTTGCAATTAATGAGCTCCTTTAAAGCTCTTCTATTT
>NW_021319610.1:993777-1128881 GCF_001605985.2 Dendrobium catenatum
GGTAACCTCCCTCTTGGTTAGCCTCGATCTAGTTCTATAAGCTTTAACAACTTTCATAAACATATAAGTTGTATTAGAGCACTTTTAAAGTTTGGATTGATTGAAGTCTATGTTGAAGTCTGGATTGAAGTTTGGATTTATTGTGGTTTAGGCAGAAGTCTTGATGTATCCTGATAACCTCATATCAAAATGAGGTCAACTATAGGGAGCCTCCCTCACCTTCTCCTAATCTCTCTCCCTAATAAAACACATTTGACTACTTTTCCTTTAGCCCCTTAAGTATTGTGTTGAATTTATAAAGTGGCCTATTTAAATTAAATCATAATTATTAAATAAATACTTTTGATTGTACAATATGATAGTAAGATCGTACTATCAAATAGTTCACTTCTCATCATATATCGTCATGTATAATACAAAATCATATAGTATTATTAGTTATATCAAATTATGGATTATCTATGATGAGCCAAGGTTAAGCTAGAAAGCTCTCTATTTGATCATCTTTTATGACACACATTATATAGTGTTGTTATTAATTAAGATTTAATCCTAATTTTTTTTCCATACTTTGAGGGACAAATTTATGCTATTCATTAATGTTTTTATGGTATGAAAGACATCATATATTATGATTAGTTCAAATTTTAAATTTATCTAATTATAATAATATAGATTTGATTGTGGGGTTTTATCAAAATTGCTAATCATTCTTTTATGATTGAAGGTCGTATAATATGATTAGTTAAAATTAAATTTCATATATCTGATTTAATAAAAAATACTTAAATTAATTCCTTTTTTAAAAGATTTAATAGTATGATAGAGATCATATAGTATGATTTAATGAATACTTTAAGTATTTTATTTTTATCCCCCTTTATGGTTTTGTGCACTGTTGTCTAGCAAACATACACCTAATATATAAAATTTCCAAAAAAAAAAAGTATATACTCTATTAATATAGACTTACTTCACCGTAATTCTACACTATCTTGAGTATAATTATTTAATCAAGCTTTGTATATATTCTACCTAAAATTTTTTTTTTTTTTGATAAAACCCACTCATGGGGCCTACGCGTTCATTCAAAAAGAAAATGGTTACAGATCCTTAAAAGGATCCGCCAGCTCACTATCGCTCAAAAGAGCTACAAAACAAAAAGAAAATAAAAATCCTAAGAGCCGGCGGTTCCTTAAACTATGATTACAAAAACAATCTAAATTAGACGAGCTAAACAGGAATAGCACCCAAAAAGCGAGAGTCCAATTAATCTTGATATCATTCAGCTCAACTCTCCTGCAAAAAAACAAACTAAAAAGCAAAAAGAAAGACCAACTAATTAAAAACCAAACCTTCCTTACAGTTCTGTTCCTCTTAAAAGCCTTATTGCTTCCCAAGTAAACTTTAATCCCATATTTTCTCATTAAATACAGCTCCGGAAACCTGCAGCAACCACTCCAAACAAGATAATTAGCACAGTAAATAGTAGAAAAAATAACTTTAATAACCTGGTTCATCCCATTTAAAACCCACTCTTTAGTGTTTATAGAATAACAATCACTATTTATAAGCAGCCGGCATTGATTAATCCCATACCAATAATCCAACCAGCAATTTCTGGAGTAATTACCATGTAAAGTCCACATCTCACAATTAGTATAAACCCCGCAATTGTTCAGCTGGGATAAATTACCATAAAAAATGCTGTCTGAAACCATGAACCTGCAACTGGAATGCCAAATCCGTTTTAAATCCCAGCACACAAAGTTCCAGTTAAAACAATCCCAGTTCCAGCAGAAAAAAAAAATTAATCTCCAGCCTGTAAAGCAGTGAAAAACAGAACAAACCCAAGAGGTAGTATCCCAGATATTATGCACAGAAAGCATATTCCAAGAAAGAATAAGATGAATATATAAGAACCCAGGTTTAATGAAGTCCAGCCAAAGCAATACCCGCAGCATCCAAAAAATACCCAGTGCAACCATAATCAAAATTATCTGTGACGGATGTAAGGTAACCCAATTTTATCAAGTAGAATCATACCTTTCAGAGGTGGCATAATCTGTAATATGGAATGTTCCAGATAATCAATACTATGAGCACCAAAATTAGCAAGCCAATCCGCGCAGGAATTTCCCTCACGATAAATATGGGACATAGTAAAGTTAATTGAAGACAGAGCCAATCTAATTTTTCTTATAATGTAAAAATCCTGAGGGTAGTTCATATCATTTTTAGAGAGAATTCTAATCAAAAGAGAGGAATCAACCTCAATATTAACATTAAATAAACCCAACCTCAGACAAATTTGTAAACCCTGATGCAAAGCCATAAGCTCAGAAGTTAACACAGAACACAAACTAAGAGGGCCCGAAAACAAAATAATAGGATTGCCCTGGCAATCCCGGATAAGACCACCCATCCCAGCAATATTGACATGAACAGAACCATCAGTATTGAGTTTAACAAAAGGCTCAACCGGTTTATTCCACTTAACAATAATATCCCTAGTATAATTAACTTCCGTATGAATCCCAAAGTAATTAGCCAGAGACTTGCAATTGTAAAAATGCTTGATAGAAATAAGATTAACCGCAATCAGATTTAAAATTTTAAACTTCACTTTGGAAATAATGTCCAAAGCATTCATCTTGATGCCCAAATGTTTAGCATTATTTCTACTATCCCAAAGATACCAAATGATAACAATAGGGAGAGTATTGTGAATATGACACTTCCTATCAATAAACCAGACTTTAAAAAGATCCTCCAAATTAATATTATCATGAAAAATACCAATCCCAGCCAAATTGAAAAAGTAAGACCACACTTTAGAAGCAATAGAACCATTAACAAAAACATGTTGAAGACTTTCAATTCTACTACAACATTGACATTTAGAGACAATCATAAAACCTTTGCGCCACAGGATATCATCAATCGGAATAAAACCTTTAAGGCATCTCCAAGTAAGAAGAGAATAAGATAAAGGAATAGAATTGTGCCAAAGCGCTTTAAAGGTTATGGAAGCATTTCTTTTAATCCTAGTCTCCTCCCAAATTTTCTTAATATCAAATTTACCAGAGGTAGACAAAGTAAACATAATATTATCCTTGTCATTAAGATGTAAAGGGATTTGAGCAATTTTGTCCCAGATGTCTAACGGAACCACCTCTAACAACTTAGGAATGTTCCAATTACCATTATAAAAAAATTCACTAACT
Source organism: Dendrobium catenatum (assembly GCF_001605985.2). Lineage (NCBI taxonomy): Eukaryota > Viridiplantae > Streptophyta > Magnoliopsida > Asparagales > Orchidaceae > Dendrobium > Dendrobium catenatum. The sequence goes on from NW_021319610.1 coordinate 997,005, forward strand.
TTCGTATTAATGATAGTATGAGTGTTAAGATAGTTATCAATAGAACCCGATCCCATCCAGTTATCTTGCCAAAAAGCAACATCTCCCATGCCAATCCCCCATTGAATAAAGTTTTCAGCCTCCCACTTGATTTTACACAATCTTTTCCAAACCTGAGAATCAGTACTTTTATAATGACAAGCAAGAGGATGAAGATTCTTACAATATTTAGCATTCAAAAATTTAGCCCATAAACTATTATTCGATCTAAAAGTATACCACTAGAATTGTTTCTAGAATTAGAACTCCACTATTATTGGATGGTAACATGTTTAGATGGGGGAGAAGGGAATTTTCTAGAGCTTGCATTCAAGTAAATTTAAATTCTAAACTCTCATCTGGAATTTGGGTGGAAGGGATTCATGGTAGATTTTTTCAAAAGTTTGAGTATGAAAATCTATAATCTTTTTGCTTCATATGTGGTAAAATCGGCCATATTGATTATGTGTGTCCTAATTCAACACATAATCAAAATCCTATTGTTAAAGAGGTCCCTTTCATTCAATCTGATAATAATTTGGGGCTTTAGATGCATGTGAAGTTCAAAAATAAAAGAAGATTTATTCCTGAGAAAAAGCTTTTTAAAGATGTCTCAATCATGGATAAATCAAATGATGTTTATGTTAAAATCAAAAATGTTGCCTTGAAAGATGTTGAAGGAGACGGGAATATAGGTTCAAAATTTTCTGATGTTCATTTCACAGCTAAGGATGTTGCAGAAAACAAGGAAGAATAAGGAAAGGCAGTTAGATAAGGAGTTGAATCTTCCACCATCCATCATGTTATTTCTGAAAATTTACAAATTCAAATCTCACAAATGAAGGGGAATTTTCCTGCGGAACAAATTTAAGAAATTCAAAATTTAAATTCTGAATTTCATTTGGCTGATCCTGCGGAAGTATAATACAATAATTTGAATCTCAACATCAATTTGAATTCAAATTTTGAATTCAAAATAGGAGCTGATGATGTCGATTCAACTCTAGATGTTGAAAATTAGGAAGCTAACATTTTGGCTGATCCCGTGGGAGTGGACTGCTCCATTCCTTTTATAGAAAATGTATTATCGGGAGCATATGGATCCGTTATTAATTTGAATTCAAATTCTGAATTCAAAATCCCTGAAAGTGTGGAAGCTATTAAGGAAGGTGTTGTCCCAACCGTACCAGATTAGGTTACTGAAATTCAGGGAGCTAACAAACCAGAATTTGAATTCAAAAATTCATATTCTCAGGAGGAAGTTTTGACGACTGTTTCCAGCATTAGTGCTGATTTTATTTCAGCTGCTAAACCTAAATTAAAGAACAATATTGACTTATTAAGAGATTCTTCTCCATTGTCGGCTGTTAGTTTGAATTTTAAGAAAACTTCTCTTAAAAAAGTTGCCAAGGAGTGTAAGTCCCCGGGATCTAAGCACACATTGTTCAAAGAACTTCAAGCATTATGACCGGTGAAAGATCTACCTAGAAGGAAGATGGCTGAACTCAAAGTGAAGAACAGTATAAGAGGTTCTTCTTCCCTTTTATCTCATTAATATGCATGATGGTTATCCCGGTGACAACAACAAAGTGGATAGTTACTTGAAGTTGAAGCAAATTATCAAAAGGTTTGGATTAATGATATCATCAATTTCTGACTTTGGAAGTTGGAAAAAGCTTATGGAATATTTATCAAAGATATTCTTAAGTGATTTTTGGAATTCCCAGTTAAAATGTACTTTCCTTTTTAGCTTTAATTGGTTCTTTTTTCTTCAAATTTGTCATTTTAAACTTCTTCTAATTGATTATGAGATCTTTACTAAGTCTTATTCTATAACTAGATGAGAACTCTGGGATACTAATTAACCCTCGGGTTGTTTATTTCTTTGGTATCCCCTGCATCTCAACAGTTTCAAAATAGGAAATAGTGGGTTTCATATCATTTATAATAAGTTTAAATTAACAAATTTATGTTCAATAAGGTTCCTTTTTTATGTTAAAAAAGGAACCATTAGTTTCTTTTACCCAGTTTGTATTAGGTTATCCTTTCTTTTATAATTAATGCAATTTTACATTTTCTCAAAAAAAAAATCAAATATAACAATCCAGATCGTATAGTATGTTATACAAAAAAAAAATTAAAATGCTTAAAATTATTTTTTGTTCCCCCTAAGTGTGTGTACGGTCACCAATCTAACATACATCATTATAAGACTTGACTCAAGAAATAAAAATTACATACTCATTTAATACAACTAATTCTATATAATCTTGAGCATTGAATCTTCAAAGAACTGTGCATGGTGTACCTGAAATATTAGTCAACACATAAATAAATATACACTACAAATAGTAGGAGAAATAAAGAATTAATCAATATTATTTATTATCATCAAAATCATAAAATCAGAAGCCTACGTTGCAATAATCTCACCCTTTTTTATGATGGCAAATAATATTAGTTGAATTTATAAATTTAAAATATTTTCTCTTAAACTCCGCATCACTAAAATAATTACATTAAAAAATAGGGGAAAGTATTTTTTATTTTATTTTTTAAAAAGTTAAATAACAAAAAAAATATAAAATATAAATACAACCAACTACAATATATTCATCCTCTTTGACATTATTAAAAAGATGAGAGAAAATAACACATAAAAATAATAAGACAATAAAGAAATGAAAACATAAAATTATGCTTCAAATATAATAAAAATTAAATACACAAAATAGATAAATAAACACACAAAAAATACATAACTAAAATACACAAATAAACCTTAACATGCTTTTACCTCATCGTCTTACTCCTGTTCTAATGATTCAAAAGCTAGGTCTACCTAGGAGATTTTTTTATTTATATCTTTTCCCTGTATTACAATCAATTTAATTTTACTCTTTTCCTTTGTAGAAAGAGTTTTTAATTTGAGGTATTCAAACTTCAAATATTCAGGTTTCCTACACCCAAAGTAAATAATGTTGGAAGAAAATTTAAAATTTTTACCATTTTTAACATTGCTCCACTTCTGTTGATTCTTATGCTTGTGCTTCAATAGAATTTCGAATTTATTTGTTATTATTGTTATATCCCTACTCTCATCATATATTAAGCCATATTTCTCCATGTCTTTAACTTTTAGAACTATAGTCTTCTCATCACCTGTTTCCAAAAGTTTTTGACTCACACTTTGTTCATAGGTAATGATTGAGCCTATTATATTATCTATAGAATAAGTATTCAATTTTTTTATTCACATATATTCATAACTTTGGCATCAAATTTATCAAGGAGAGAAAGTAAAATTTTATTAATATTTTCAAAGTTCGAAAGTTCTCTACATAAAGCATGCAATGACATCATGATATGAGAAAACCTAGTATACATATCTAAGATCATCTTATAATGTTTTATACAGAAAAATTCATAATCATGCATTAGAATATTCAACTTAGATTACTTGACTTCATTAGTAACTTCATATGTAATATATAATCTATCTCAAATTTCTTTTCCTGTAGTACATGTAGAGATTCTCATACAATTGTCAGAATTTAATAGAAAAAAAATAATTCAAGCATTTAGCATTTAGTTGAGCATTGATTTATTCTATTCTATTCCATTCAATAAAAGGAATATCAGTTTTAACTCCATCTATAATACGTGGCGTTATAGAATAGCTAGTTTGAATCATATACCACATTCGATAATCAATTGATTATAAGGAAGTAGACATGCAAATTTTTCAAAAATCAAAAGAAATATTCTCAAATAAAGGTGGTCTCGTGATTGAATAGCCTTCCACAAAGTTATGATTTCAAAAATGTATCATGATCATTTTTCTCAAGGTTTTCTAAAACACTATTTTTGAAACCCCGCTCTGATATTAATTGAAAGTACGAGATGTGCTAAGAGGGGGGAGGGGGTAAATTGGAAATTTTTGTAATAAAGAAACAAACCTAAACATGAGTTTTTTTTTTTTTAATAAAACTTAACTTGATATGGAACCAAATGTTTAAATCAAGATTGCAATATAAGCGGTGAAATTTTAAATCACATAACAAAGATCTAGAATATAATCTTCACCAAGTAATTATAGCAAAAGTAAGATGCAAAACATAAGTAAAGTGTAGTAAACAGAAAAATAACATGAGAAGATTTATAGTGGTTCGGTCACTTGACCTACATCCACTCCCCGAAGTCCTTCACTCTAGAAATTTCACTACTCAAAAGTAATTCTCCTTCCCCCCCCGCAAAGCAAGGCGAAGAAGCCTTTAAAAATCTTACTTTCACCTTCCCCCATGTGGTAGAGTACAAAACACTATGTCAAATAACTCAAAAAGAGAAAGTTTTGCAGTAGAGGAAGATGACTATATAGCCTTAATGACCCGACAATTCAAGATTTTTTTGAAAATAAAATAAAGGCGTCATCAAAACAACTATAACAAAGATAAACGCTCAAAAACTACTAAAGTTTCATCTGACATGATTTATTTTGAGTGCAGGAAACCAGGTCACTTTTAACCTAATTGCCCTAACATAAAGATTCAGCCAACTAAGGAAAAAGGCAAGAAGATGGTGAAATATAAGAAAGGAAAGATGAAGATATAAAAGACATTTTGGGCCGACTCTGCCTCAGAATCATCAGAAGAAGAAGTTAAGGAGGGGTAACAAACTTGTGTCTAATGGCTAACCATAATCTTGATCAATCGGATCAAGATGATGTATGTCAACTTTCATATGAAGATTTATTAATCATTTTTGAGAAAATTCATGATTCGTATAGAAAGTTAAATAAAATGCATGCTAATGTTAACATTGAATTTAGTACTTTATAAACTGACCATGCTAACTTAGTAAAAGAACATTCTGATATAGATAGAGATCAAATGTCCCTGCTTTGATGAGTTTAATGCATTAAATAAGAAGTATATTGAATTATCTGATGCACATGAATCCTTGAAGACATTGCATTAATTGGAAATAGATTTTAAAAAATTATAGGAACTTGCATGATAAATAGATAGCAATGAACATCAGCTAAAAATAGAAGTGGCTGCATATGAATATGAAAATAATGCATTGAAAGGAAAAAATCATAGCATTTGAAAAAGATAAGATATCATCCATATTAGCACAAGCAAGCAAATCCCCAGCATTTCATGCATCACACAACTTTAAGAAGAGGCATTACCATCCACATTGGTTAGTGAACCCATTTCCCAGTGTTAGGAGCTTTTTTGTGGCATGCTAGGTCACATAGCCCACACTTGCATAATTCACTATAGGACACACCTAGTGTAGAGACCTATATTACATTCATCACAGTATAGCATGCATATTTCTCATTCATATAAGCATTAGAAGGAACCCAAACTCACTTGGGTTCCCAATTCTAACCCTTGAATGACTTTGTAGGGATGCCCTCACAAAAGACTTAGTGAGAGCATGTGGTACCTAGACAATGGCTGCTTAAGATATATGATTGGAGACATGAAGAAGTTCATTACACTGGAGACTAGGACTGGAGTAAAAGTAACGTCAAGAGACAACAACACCATAAAAGTGGTGGGCTCAGGTAATGTTGGAAATGCTAAAAATAATTTAATTAAAAATTTTTTATTAGTTGATGGTCTAAAGCATAACTTGTTAAGCATTAGTCAATTGTGTGACAAAGGTTTTGACATAAAATTTTTTTCTGATAAATGCTTGGTTAGCTTAAATGATAAACTTATATTAAAAGGAAAATGAATAAATAATATTTATATATTAGATCTTGATTATTTTGAAATTTCAAATTCAATGTATTTAAAAATAATAATAGATTACTCGTGTCTTTGGCATAGTAGACTATATCATGCTAGTATGAAAATACTTAGAAATATCACAAAAAAACCTAATTAGAGGTGTACCTAAGTTAGACTTCACTAAGGATCATCTATGTCATGCATGCCAACTAAAAAAATAAGTAAAATCATAATTTCATTCAATCAAGGATGTGAATACATCTAGGAAACTAGAAATCCTTCACATGTACCTATTTGGTCACGTTAGCACAGCTAGCCTAGGTGGGAAGAATTATGGATTTGTGATTATAGACAACTTTATTAGATTAACTTGGGTCAGATTCCTAGCATGTAAGAATGAGTCGTTCCAGGAATTTAGAACTTTCTCCACTTGGATTAAATGAAAATTAGGATGTAAAATCATAACAATCCATAGTGATCATGGTGGAGAGTTTTAAAATGAAAGATTTGAAACCTTCTTTCAAGAGATAGGAATAAAGCATAACTTTTCTAACCCTAAAACTCCTCAATAAAATGGAATAACTGAAAGAAAGAATAGAACCTTGATAGAAGCTACTAGGGCAATGTTAGCTGAGTACACTCTTCCTAGATATTTTTGGGTAGAAGCAGTAAATATGACATGTTATATCTTAAATAGGGTGAACATTAAGTCAAAATTGAATAAAAACATCTTATGAACTCCTTAAGGGTTGGACATCTAATCTTTCTCACTTGCATATTTTTGGTTGGAAATGTTTTATCTTAATCAATGAAAAACTTCCATTAGGAAAATTTGATCCCAAGGCTGACGAGAGTGTCTTCTTAGGTTATTCATCTATAGGTAAGGCCTATAAAATCTTCAATAAGAGAACCCTAGTAGTAGAAGAGTCCACACATGTAGTGTTTGATGAATCAGATAAGTCCTCTAAACCCAAATTTGAAGAAGATGAAGTTGAGGCAATTCATGGAGTAGAAAATATGAGCTTAGGAGAAAGGGGAGAACCACATGAAGATTTTCCTAGAGAATGGAGATACTCTTCTAGTCATCCTAAAGAATTAATTTTAGAAGACCCATCGGAAGGTGTGAGAACTAAGCACTAACTTCAAAATGAGGTTAGTCATTCTGCATTCATCTCTATGATAGAACCCATAAGTATAGATCAAGCTTTAAGAGATGAATTCTTGAACCTAGCAATGCAAGAAGAATTGAACTAATTTTCTAAGATTAATGTTTGGGAATTAGTCAAGAGACTTAAAGAGCAGAGTGTAGTTATAACAAAATGGGTCTTTAAAAATAAGGTGAATGACTCAGGAACCATAGTAAGAAATAAGGTCAGACTAGTAGCTAAGGGGTATAACCAGATTGAAGGCATAGACTTTGAAGAAACCTTTGCCCTAGTAACTAGACTAAAAGCCATAAGGGTGCTATAAGCATTTGCTTACTTCAAAGGTTTTAAATTATATCAAATGGATATAAAGAGTGCTTTTCTAAATGGGATAATCAAATAGGATGTTTATGTTGAGCAACCCCCGAATTTGAAAGCTCACAATTTCCTAACCATGTATTCAAATTAAAAAAGGCACAGTATGGGTTAAAGCAAGCAGCTAGAGCCTCGTATGAAAGACTTAGCTCATTCTTAGTATATATAGGATTTGTTAAGGGTAGTGTGGACGCCACTCTCTTTTTATAAAAGGTAAAAGATGATATTCTCATTATTTATATTTATGTAGATGACATTCTATTTAGATCTACAGATAAAGTTCTATGTGATGAATTCTTAAAAATAATGAGTAGTGAGTTTTAAATGAGCATGATGGAAGAGCTAAATTATTTTCTTGGTTTTAGTGTAAAATAACTAGAAAATATAACATTTCTTAGCCAAACTAAATACAATAAACATATTCTGAAAAAATATGAGATGGACAAAGATAATCCCATGAACACTCCAATGAGTTCTACAATTCAACTAGACAAAGACCCAAATGGAAAATTAGTAGACATAAAAAATATAAAGGAATAATTAGATATCTCCTCTACTTAAGTACTAGTAGAATGGAAAATAATATTTAAAGTGTACCTCTATCCCCAATTTCAAGCTGATCCTAAAGAGTCTCACTTAACTGTGGTAAAGAGAATCCTTAGATATATATTCGGTACCCTAAACTTCGGAATTTGGTATCCTAGGCACAGTTCCTCCTTTGAAATCTTAGGGTACTTAGATTCTAATTTTGATGGTTGTAAGATAGATAGGAAAAGCACATCTGAAACCTATCAATTCATAGGATAATCCTTAGTCTACTGGTCCAGTAAGAAGAAAAATTTGGTAGCCCTCTCCATGACCGAGGTAGAATATAAAGTAGTAGGAAGTTGTGTTGCATAAGTGCTATGGTTAAGACAACAACTTCTATATCTTAGATTACCTGTAGGAACCATCCAAATTATATGCGACAACATGAGTGCAATTTGTACATCTAAAAATACATAGACGTTAGACATCACTTCATAAGAGATCATGTAGCTAAAGGAGACATAGAATTGTAACATATAGCTATCGGAGATCAATTGGTAGATAATTCACAAAACCACTAGTCTATTACATATTTAGCACTTTGAGGATAAAATTAGGTGTCATAGACATTCATGCATGATCAAAAATAACAAAAAATAGTCAAAAAAGATAAAAAATGGTCTAAGTTGTTTCCTGATCAACACAGACTCACCTCACTGAACTCCTAAATTGAACATTTTTTGTCCCCATCATACTGTATGATTTACATTCGTACTATATAATCTATACAAAAATGCACAGATCATAGCCCTCTGTTCAACCAACACTCTTGATTTAATCCCTGATCTACATATTATACTATATGATAATATTTGTACTGTATGATATACCTTGGTATGATAATAGAACATCATATTGTACAATATCACCACTTCGTACTGTATGATCCACATATGCAAATGGATTGGGATGAATTAAAGTATGTCAGTAAGATATAATTAAACTTAATACTATATGAACATATGTTCATACTTTATGAATAATCTCGTTAAAGGTCATACTGATAACTCCTCAGGGCGAACGTAATTCCTTTTGATCATATTATATGATTCAGATCGTACTATACGATTCTGATCAGACTGTATGATTCTGATCGTGTTGTATAACTTGACCACCTTTTCCTAACTGTTCATTAGATGAAATAAGCGCCTGATCATACTGTATTATACTCTATCCTACTATATGATCTGTCAAAATTTCTATAAATTGGAGAGGAAATAAGCTCACTTCACTCATCCTCTCCTCACTAGACTTGCTCTCACTTGGTCTTACTCGATGGCAAGCAAATGTGGCTGACTCATCTTCAGAAGCTCTTCTTCCTCTTGTCATCATGATGACTATTTTTTATCCGCCAAAGATGAACAAACGTACCATAAGTTTAAGGCTTGCAAAATAACCCCTCTCGAATGTTAAATCAAGTTGTCTTAAACTTTGAGGTGATGAGACTATTTGCGTCCTGAGCTCCTTACTCACCCTTACTCACCCTACTCACCCTGGCTTTCCTGAGTCACCCTGGCTTTCCCTTTCAATTCTGAGCTCCTTTTTTAATTCCTTAAAAATCTAACATTAAATATATAAACCTTAACCCTCACCTCTTTTATATGTTAGCAAAATATAGAAATTAATAAACCCGACCTTGCTCAATACATCGAGCTTTCTACTGAAGGACCTAAAGCCCACTCCATCACAAATGAATTTGACAGGAGTTTTGTCAATCTAGTTCTTATGAATGTTGCCTTAAACTAACACCAACCACTTATACAGTCTCTAACCCAAAATGCTCGCATTATATAACATATTCTTAGAACATTAATCATACTCAAAGCTAGGGATAAGATTCACAAACCCAATCCTGTCTGTTTTCACCTACCTAATCATGTCAAACACTAGATTTGATGAAGCAGATTTAATTCTTGACTATATCCAAAACAAGACCCTAGAAAACTCAACTTAGCTTTTGTCCACCTCATAGGTTATATTCTTCACCATAAATACCAGTTAACCTATTCTGGTGAACCCCACAATCTACCTATTTTCTATATGGATGCCTTCTTCCATATTTTATTTCATCGGGGCTAACTGCTGGATGAGCCAAACTTTGATGAAGAAGGAGAGGCTGCTCCAGTAAGAGAACTTACTCCACTAAGAAGACATGCACCATAATTAGGATATGCACCTGCTTATCCCCCGATGATCTAATTAAACAACTTGACCAACTCCAAACCTGACTTGACTCTCACGTCCAAAAATAACACCAACAGTACTAGGAGGATATGCGATGGTTTGGGGGAAGATTTTTTTCGATTGATCAACAATTCATGTCCATCCACCACTACTTTTAGCCACCTCCACCACCACCTGATCAGGATCCTACTTATTGGCTATGTAAGTGTTTTATGTTTTTCTAAATTTTTGGTTTTGTACTCCTCTTTTTGGTGATGTTAAAAGGGGGAGAAGTTTGTTTTGTACTTTATTTAGCATGTTTTGTTTAGATGTCATGTTTTTTATGCCTTTTTTTTAGTATCTACTTTCAATGAAATACATGTTTGTTTGTATGTTCATGTTTCTATTCATGTTTTTATGTTTTCTTTTAAAAAAGAACAAAAAATTATGCTAACTTGCTTACCAGTAATATTATTTTACATCATAAAAAAGGGGGAGATTGTTGTAGTCCATGATCCCTAGCCTGAGGTTTTGATGATGAGAAATAATGTTGATTGAATTATTTCATTATTTATTAAATATTTTTAATATTGCTATTGTCTGTGAGTACTAACATTTCACATATATCATATACTACTCAATACAACATAAGACTCGAGACTGGGTGGAATAGGATGTGAAGTCTGTAACCCCGTATTTTCCTTTTATTTTTATTTTTTTTCTTAAGTCTAGCCACAATAAGTATATATAAACTGAGCAACCATGCACACACACATGGGGAGAGTTTTTTTTAAGGAAAGTTTTTTTTTTATTCTCTGTATATAATACTGTATGATTTTAAATCTACTGTATAATCTACTGTGGCTCAACGACTATTCTCTGTGAACTAATCATACTGTACGATCATCATCATACTGTACGATCATTATCATACTGTCCGATGTGTTTTTAATTTGAAATCCTAGTCGCCAGATTAATTTAAGTAAGTTTTTAAAACTTTATTTTTGAATTGATCGTACTATATGATATAATCATACAATATGAATTTTTGAATGCTTACTTAAATTAACACCCAAGATTAGGTAATTAAATCAAGAATTAATTACTAATTGATGATCATACATTATGATCTAGTTTATACTGTACGATGGATTGAGACTATTTTTCATCATCCTAAACATCATACCGGACGATCCCTTGATTTTTAAACTAATTATACATGATAAAAGTGCTCAGATGACACTAGAAAGTATTCTGAGACCACTTGAAAGTTTGTTAGGGATGTTAAGCTCTCATGAACTGGCCCAAGGCTAACAAAGAGAAGAGGTGAATTGGATAACTTTAAAACCCAAGATAAAACTCAAACCAAAATCACCACAGAAATCAAAGTGCGGAAATTAAATAATACGGAAGTGATAATAAAAAAACAACACACCAGATTTATAGTGGTTCGGCCAAACCTTGACCTACGTCCACTCCTTGGAGGCACCCTCCAAGTATTGCAATACAAAAGTGTCTCTCCTTTAGCCCCCACAGCTAGGCGGAGAAGCCCTTACAAAATCACTTCCACCTTCCCCGGTGCGGCGGAGTCGCTGGGTCCTTTGACACCAAAGAGATCTTCTTCCTTGGTGAACTTCCCTTGAGATAAGCCTTGAATCTGACGGTATTCAGGTGCGAGCTTGCCGGAGCAACCGTGTGGATCCCCCACCACTCTCCCTTGAGTCCCCCCTCACAAGATCTTCTCCCTCTCTCAAACTCCACCCTTTCCTCACTCCCTTTCAAGCTTTCTCTTCAAGTCTCCCACACAAGAACGAAGCTCCAATGGCTGCCAAAGACACTTACAAAGTGCCTTTTCATAGCTTAAATAGAAGCTCTCAAAACGAGCTCATTAATGCAAGTTGCCGACATTATCATCCAGGACGATAGGAATATCGTCCTGGCCGATCAGTACAAATTTAGCTCATCAGCCCGGGACGAATTGGGACGATCAGAAGAAAATTTGTTACATCGTTCTGGCCGATAACATTATCGTCCAGGCCGATTAGTTTAAAATTGATTTCAATCGTCCTAATCATCACCCTGAATTTGAGCTATTCAATGTAGATCATCCAGTACATCATCCCGGTCGATCCTGCGATCGTCCCGGACGATTTGATCGTATCAATCAACCATTAATGCTTTCCAAAGATACCATATCAATTTAGGCATAATTGAGTTAGATCGGCCTGGACGATATAAATATCATCCTAGCCGATTTCCTAAAACAAAGAATTCATAAACTGATTATGGTGATTGATTCTTTCTGAATTGAGAATATCATCCTGGCTGATACAAATATCATCCAGGCCGATATGTTTATGACGGCTGCCTTAATGGGATGCCCTAATTAAGGTTTCTGATTTTGGACAAATCGTCCCGGCCGATATTACCAAAAATAGAAATCTTGTAGGGAACAACAGGAAATCTTCCAAGTTACAAATCAACAGATGCCACACCAAATACAATAGACTCAAGAAAGGAAAAAGATTACAAACTGACACGGACCTAGTCTACCCAATCTTGAGCTGGTTCCAGATTGCAATCTGATCGTCTGGACTTGAAACGTTAGCACATAAGGCAATCGTAGAGAAATAAGGACTGTTTACTATCATCAAAATCATAAACCATAGATCCGCAACACGTGATGATGTAAACATCATACCAGATGACCTGAAGCTTTTAACATATAATACTGTATGAATTGGATTGTATCAGAGGATGAATAAAGACAAGTTTTGGTCATCCCAACATTCATCCTATAAGAATAGAAGAAATATTGTACTGGATGATATTTGTATTATATTATACGATATTATTTAGAAAAATTGTTGTTCGTACTTTTTCGTACTAAGATGAAAGTTGTTTTAAACTAATTGTACTATACAATCTTGGATCATTATGTACGAATAGAAATGGCTAAATTAAAATTTTAGGATTTCTTGGAGCCTGGTTTATAAATGATACTTTTATCTTTTGAAAAAAAAAGATGAGAGAGAAACATGACAAGGAGCTACTTGATGAGATTTTGGGTTTGTGATAGGAACGAGAATGTGAGTTTGTGAGAGAGGAGTGTGAGGGGATCACATGGTTGTTCCAAGCCTACTGCATGCTTGCTCCTCTTGTGGATTGTGAAAATTTTGTGGGAGCTCTCTAAGGGGGAGAGCCTTTAAGGTCCGTGTCCTCAAAGGTACTCTGACTTCTCTAAGAGGGTGAAAAATAAGAAGGTTAGCTACCGTCACTGGGAGGGTGACATAGCTTTTGGTACTCCACCACACCGGGGAAGGTGAAAGTGAGGTTTTATAAAGGCTTCTTCACCTTATTTTGGGGGCAAAAGGAGATTTACTTATGAGTCGTGAAATTCCCTGAGTGGAGGACTTCGAGGAGTGGACTTAAGTCAAGTGACCGAACCACTATAAATCTTTTGGTGCGATTTTTCCATTTACAGCACTTTACTTATGTTTTGCATCTTACATTTGCTATAACTGCTTGGTGAAGATTATATTCTAGATCTTTGTTGTGTGATTTAAAATTTCACCACTTATGTTGCAATCATGATTTAATCATTCGCTTCTGCATCAAGTTAAGTTTTGTTTAAAAATTAAAAACAAAAAATAGAACTCTTGTTTAGGAATGTTTCTTTTTTACAAAATTTTCCAATTCAACCCCCCCCCCCCCCCTTTCCCCAACACCCCCCCCCCCCCCCCCCCACGCCCTCTTGGCACATCTAATAAAAACATATAATATCTTCTAGCTTAGTAACACCATGACAAACATACAATATCTTCTAGCTTAGTAACTCTAAGAGCTATGGTTATTCTAATAAAAACATATAGTATCTTCTAGCTTAGTAACATCATAATAAACCCCCGGTAATTTTCATAAGCCTTATTGTTCACTATTTGCATGATTAGGTATTTTTATTGGTAAAATTGCTATAATCCAAGCATTAACTATAAAAATCTAGGATCATTTGAAGATGTTTAGGATGTGTTTATACAACTCATACTATTTAAATTTTTTTAAGTTTATTTGATATATTTGATGATAAAAAATATATTAAATTGACTAAATAACCATAAAAAATCTAATAAAATTGGAGGGTGTTCAATATTTCAAATGCAATATTTTTTATAACAATAATAACAAGTCTTTATCCCACTACGTGGGGTCGGCTACAAGAATCCTTTTTATCCATTGTGGCCTGTTAAAAGTCAATTTTTTATTTAAATCTAATAAAAAAATGTCATTTCAAATATTTTCTAACAAAATCTTTTTGGGTGTACATCTACCTTTCTTAACATAAGCCAAAACTAATACATCTACTCTCCTAACTGCGTCATTGAAAGGTTGTAGTTTAATGTGCCAATCCATTTAAGGTAGCTCTATCTAATCTTATCTACCTTTAGAGCAATTTCAACCTTTTCACGTATATGCTCATTTCATTTTGTGCCTAAGAGTAAAGCCACCTATCCACCTGAGCATACTCATCTTTGCAACACTTAACTTTATTTTATGCTTCTCTTTTAATGGCCAACATAAATGCAATATTTTCTAAATATTTTAAATTTAAATCTTACTATTTACGTGGGTTTAGCTTTTTTAATGTTAAATCACTATTTTAAAAGTTACAAAACTACCCCTAAAGTAGTGCTTACCTTTGCATGCATCCCATAAACCTTAGGGACAATTTTAAACCTAATCAAGTTTCCTTCAAACTATTTCGGTTCATTTTCTACTTTTAATAATTAATTTCCAAATATCCTAATTATTAATTACAATATGTTAAATATCCTTGGGGATTTCAAGGTCTCTTTTTTAATCATTGAGTACATTTGCATGATTTCTTGTCAAAATCAAAATTTATAGTTTTCTAAATTTAAATCATAAATTTTAAAAAATAAAAAATGATTAAAAAAATCAAATCATAAACTTAATATTACAATGTATGCTTTATTTTAGCCTTAGAAAATTTTTTTTGAATGATTTCAACACACTTTAATTTATTTGAATTTTTTTAAAAATTTATTTTGTAATAATTAAAAAAAAACTAAAAATTATTTGAGAATGTACATGGCATATGCTTGACCATTTGTTTTAATTTGTGTTTTGCATTGGATGTATGTTTTTCAAGTTATATATTTATAATTTATTGTTAAAAAGCTAGTTTTTAATAATAGAAAATGTATATTTCAATCAATTTATAATTCAAAGATTTATTTGAGTTCCTAAAGTAAAAAGTTGATTACTAAATGTTTCTAAATATTTTAGAATTTTTAAAATGTATTTAATAATTTTTGTGACTACGATATGATAACTATAAAAAATATTAATTTTTTTATTTCACTAAATATTTGGGAATGTATTTTGACTTGATTTTAGACATTTGATATATTGGCCAACTTTGTTTGATTATAGATTAACCCATTACAAAAATATTTCAATTAATATTTAATTTTCTTAGTGATTTCTGAAATTAAAAAATAGGATATCCATCACTTTAACTTCGACCTATTGCTTGAGTTAAAATTTTCAACACATTAATTTTAAAATTTGAAATATTAAAATTTCAAATGTTAACTTCAATTTTGATCATATCCAATTCTAAATAACTTGAATTTTAATTATTTAATTTGAAAATTTTAATAAAATTTTAAATTATTCAAAACTAAATTTTATTTTATTTTTTTTCCATTCCTTACAACAAAATTTCTATTTAGAATACTATAGATACACTAGTAGGATCTCCTATTAAAACCAAGTTGACTCTTAGTCAAATTAGCCTTCCCAGCCTTATCGTATATAATGTTTATGGGTTATATATAGTTAGCACCTTATAGTTACATTTAAACACTAATCTATGGTTAGGTGGTCATTATACTGCACTCTAATCTCTTAACTTGTTTTATTTAATTTTAACTCTATGATATTCAATTAGGCTTGATTGATAAGGGTCAAGCTCTATATTTCACTTTTTGAGTATATTATTAGTTAGCTAACCATTATTAATAGGCTAGCTAGTATTACTCTATTTTCTTGAGGATATCCTACATAATATTTTAAATAATATATACTAGCTCTGCCTAAGCATTATATATCATAATACCATTTGAAATACTTTTAGAGACCATTCATATCTACCTTATTTTGCATCATTAGAATTTGGCTTGATTGTTTAGCTATGTATTCATAGCTAAGCTTTATTTAACTTACCTTATTCACTTTGACTATGTTTATCATGAGTATGATCATACTCTTTTGATAACAATGTATCTCCTTAGTTATATTCTTATGCCAAACAATTTTTCTTGATTGTTCATACTCTTTGGACTCTATCTACTCCTAGTATTAGTATGCCCTTTTGAATTTATTTATCTCCCTCTTGATTATGTTCTCTTGACCAAGAAATCTTATGATGAGTCATGCAATTTTGTCTTTCCAATTCCAATATAGTCCTGCTCTTTTTTATATAGTATTTGTTGGATTATGTTCCCATAATTCAACTTAATGTTCTTATTCTCTTCTAATTATATTATTTTGACCTAGTTATGCTCTTTTGATTAGGTCTATCCCATTCTATTTATATTTTTTTACTAAGTCATCCACTTTATGCACTTTTGATTAGCCTTAGCTTTGATATAATCATGCACCATACAAGATTGTAAGACCAATTGACTAATTATGATTGTCTATAATGAGTCCATTCCATACGTTTGCTTCATTAGGTGTTCTTTATACCATCAAGGCTGGTAAGCCCAACATCTTTATAATCAAACTAGTTTAATTCATCTATTTAGGACTTTTTATTTTTTTCTTGGTTTGATATCATGAGGTTAACTATAGATGAACCAATTCATGGTTGTTAACAAAGTAATTTACAATTGCATTAGGTTGATTACTTCTTAGCTAAGTTATTTCAAGCTCGATAACCTGCTTAGATGATGGACCTATGAAGTCATGACTAGTTTTTTTTTTTTTTGACATGGAGAAGAGTCTTTTAATCATTGTTAATCTATTGATACTAACCTAGATAAAATAAAATAACATGAATGTTTCCTCAATCAAGAGAATCTATTAGATATATTCTTGAGCATTATTAACCTTAGAGAGCCTAGTCTCCTTAAGAGGCTAATTAACTCAAATTCTCTACTTTGTTAGATGACATGACTTCTAATGAATATTTTATATGAATTGAGATTAAATTTGTTGGTCCTACAATACTAGACCTCAACCCTTATTATTATTATTATAAAATCTCTTATACCAGAAGAACACTCACTTATCATCATATTCTTTATTCAATAATAGATGTCAGAAAATGATCAAGATGTCCATGTCATAATTGATGTGGATGGTGACGAGAAAAGAATAAATAGTGGTGAAGGATTCACTAACAATGAATGTATTCTTGACTAATTGATGCACGAAGAATAGGAAGATGAGATGGAAGCATGAAAATATTGTGATGAGAAGGTTACAACAATGTAAGGGTCCTAAGTTGAAGGAGATAATGATGATAATTATAATTTCCTTTTAAATATTCTTCATTATTTTTATATTTATAAATAGAAAATTCCATAAAATTTTATATAAACAACTTAACTTTTAAGCTAATAGATAAAGTTATATATAACTCAAACTTATGATCTTTTATAACTTTAGCTTAAGTTGCCCTACACTTTGCTTGTCAACTTAATTAAACCTAGCTCATAGGCCCATTTAACTTATTTTGATTGAACTCATATTATGCTATGGACAATAGATAAATAACCCATTTACACAAGATGTTATTATAGTATCCCTAATTTTTTTAGAGGTTCACATACATAGCAGTCAAAGTTCTACAATATATATATTTAACATTTAGAAATAACTATTTACTCCACCATACTCAAAATATGTCATAAAAAATAACTCCTAAACTCATCTTCTCTATCATATTTCCTATTGTCGGACCCATCACCCTTTGTTAGTGAGATCCTATTGCCCTTTAGACATTGTCAATATCTTTGTCCTCCTTCACATGACATTGGTCCTTCCCAAGTGATATATCATTGTTATCTCATTGATACCCTTGCCAATGCACTCTAATTGGAACTTCTCCCTTATGTGCCACTATTCTTGTTGATACCTTTGATAATAGGTTCCTATGGCAAATCCCTAAACCATCCCTCCCTAACTAATCTCTTAAATGTTTCTTCTAATTCATATGTTTTGACCTTGTTGATACCTTTCCCACTCCTATTATGCATTATCCTTTACTCAAATTTGGGATCATTTATGACTTGAGCTTGCCTTTCCCTAAGCTTAACTTTTCATCTCAATTAAACCTTGCTCGGGAGGGGATTTACATACATAGCACAAAAAAACTCTATAATTTATAAATTTAAAACCTAAACTTTACTATTTGCTCACCGAATAGATAAAACTTTAAGAAAATGTTAAAAATAAAACATACACTCACCCTTTCTATTACTTTTATATTATCAGTCCCATCATTCTTAGTTAGGAAGATATTGTCATCATTCATATGTTGTCGATTTCTTCATTCTCCTTCACATGTTGGTGTTCTTTTCATGACGAGATCCCATTGTGATTCCGTCGACACCTCACTAACAAGCTTCAACGATGACTCCTTTATACAAAACTAATCTTAGGATACCTTTGATAGAAATATCCTGATGCTAGTCCTCCACCAACATGTCTAACAAAGTTTTTTTCTCCTTCAGGCATCATGATCACATCAATACCTTAGAAATGAGCTTTTATCATGACTTCTCCTTTGCATGCCACTAGTCTCATAATACATATGACACAAGCTCTTATGGTGAGATTCTGATGAGGTTCTATCACAGCTTCCTTATGTTTGACAAGATAATATTGATTTTGATTAACTACATTAAGAGAGCTATGTAAAATTTATAAAATTTTATATAAATAATTTAACTCTAAGAGCTAGTAGATTAAGTCATATATAGCTAAATGTTGAGCTCATTCATGACTTGTGCTTGGCTTTCCATAACCTTAACTCATTAGCTCAATTAAATTGAGTTCACCAACCTATTGAGCTTAGTTCGACTCTGCTCAGATTGTGCATGGACAACAAATAAAAAACTTAAATTAGATAAAACATTCATTTCATATGCCTTTTTTTCTATTTAAGATGGAGGGAAATTTACATACATAGTACTACAACCCTACAATGTCTATATTTGAAGCATAAACTTAATTATTTACTTACATAACTATTATAACTATATAATAATAATAATAATAATAATAATAATAATAATAACACAAAAAATTACTCTCCTTTTGTCTTTCAAACCACACAACATGTCACCCTTCGCTAGTAAGATCCTAACACTCTTTACATGTTAGCTCTTCACCCTCCTTCACATGCTGTAAATACTTAACTAGTGAAATCACATTATATTCTTGTTGATGCCTTCACCAATGAGCTCCTATTGCATCTTCTTTTCTACAAGCCATCGATTTTATTGTTGTCTTTAACAACAAGCTCCTATAGCTGAAATTTCATTAGGGATGTTAAGCCCTATAGAACTGGCCCAAGCTAACCAAGAGGGGGGGGGGGTGAATTGGTATTTTAAAAATTTTCTTTTCACAAAAAACAAAAATCACATAAACCAAAATCACAACATGAGAAAAATAAATGTATAAATTAAAGTGCGGAAGCAAGAAATAAGAACACATAAATTTATAGTGGTTCGGTCAACTTAACCTACATCCACTCCCCGGAGGCGCCCTCCGAGTATTGCACTACACTCGTGACTCTCCTTTAGCCCCCATAGCTAGGCAGAGAAGCTTTTACAAAGAACCTCCTTTTTGCCACCCTAGCAAGGCAGAGAACCTATCTCCTTTTGCTTCCTTCTGAAGCTGGCAGAGAACCACAACCAGATGCTGACTCCTTACCTCTACCGACCCTTCCACGGATGAGAAACTCTAGACGAAGAAGAAGCAGAGCGATCCTTGAAGCAACCCTTGTGAGTCCTCTCACAAGCTCCCCCTCACAAGATCCTCTCTCTCTCCCTCTCTCTCTTTCTCTCCTCAAGGTCTTCTCAGGTCAAGGCAACAGCAAAATATTGTTCAAAACATTGAACAAGAGCTCTTAAATAGAAGAGCTTCAAAGGAGCCAATAATTGCAAGTTGCCGATAATATTATCCAGGCCGATATGGACATCGGCCTGGCCAATCAGTACAAATCTCAGAAGATCGGCCAGAGCATCGCCCGGAATGTAATATGGATGATTGAAAATTGGCTTGATCGTCCAGGCCGATCTCTCAATAGTCCCGGCCGATCAGTTCAAATCAGAGAAAAATCATCCAGAACATCGCTCTGAATTCGAGCTAGCTGATATTTATCGTCCAGAAGTAACTAAGGTTTTTGAATAGATCGTCCTAGCCGATCCTGCGATCGTCCAGGACGATATGATCATATCAATCATCCTTAATTACTTCCTTGATTTCCTGATCAATTAAGGCATAATTTGTGAATATCGTCCAGGTCGATAAAATATCGTCCTGGTCGATCATTAAAAATATAGAATACCTTAATTGTCTATGGCGACAATTTTTTTCTGTTTTGAGCTTATCAACCTGGCCGATACACGTATCGTCCAGGAAGATCTGTTAATGACGGATGCCTTAATTACGAATCCTTATTTAGATTTTCTATTTTAAGCCTGATCGTCCAGGACGATGTAAATATCGTCCTGGCCGATATGAGTAAAAACAGAAATTCTAAGTCTCTCAAGTGTGTGTGTGTAAGGTTACTTAGCATCAGTCTCTTTGAACATTACAAATAGACTCAATAAGAGAAAAAAAACAAAAGTACAGACTAACTCAATCCCTAAACCTACGCAATCTTGAACTGGCTTTGTTTGTTCGTCCGATCTTCAATTCCTGAAAAGTTAGAGGTAACAGGCAGTCCAAGAGAATCAATAGTATTTGTCAATCATCAAAACATAAGTCATGAAAATAGATTTGCAACAATCTCCCCCTTTTTGATGATGGAAAAACACTACGAAAAGTACGGAATCGACAAGTGTAAAAAAAAATATCATAAGCTTCTCCCCCTTTTGACATATCAAAACTAAATTTTAAAAGTTTTGAAAAGAGGGGATAGCTTGCTTTTTAGTGGGCTCGTTTTATGCCTCTTGAATCTTTGATTGGCTCTTTGAGCATCATTTAATTTTTGATACATATTTGTGTATTTTTTTTTTCTTTTTCAATTTGACGTCATTGGCCTCTTTCCTTTTTAATTCTTGTAAGCTAAAAGCTCTTTAACAAAAACCTTTAAAAAGAACCTTAGTTGTGAGTATATCCTCCAAATATTAGAGAATATGAGCTCTCTCTCTAACATAGGGAAGAATAACCCACAAAACAAAACTAAAAATCATATGATCAGTGCAAAGGCAAGATCTCAAATAACTTGAGAGATATATAAGAACTTTGGATATTATGCACAAGATAGATTTTTTGTAGCAAGATAAAAAGAATCTTAGTTTCAAAAACCATTGGCTAAAATGAGTTAGACTTTTATTTAGAGAAGAAAAATTATACCACTAAACAAGGTCAGAAGGAGGGAAACCATTAACGGTATTCCTTCCTTTAACCATTTAGAAAGGCTAAACATAATCTCTAAAACTCCAAAATTTAAAAAACTTAAAAAATAATCATATAGGAAACCAAACATAAAAAACAAAATGAAAACAAAGCAAACTAGAACAACACAAAGCAAGCACACAATAAAAAATAACACAAGACTAATTTAAAAAAAATTATTTCAAAAAGTTATGAAGCAGCGAGTTTAAGCAATTTTGAGCTGCGAGCCTCCTTATATCTCGTTATCCTATACTCCCACGAGGTCTTTGGTGAGAGCACACCTGCGAAACTCAACAACAGTCAGATTTAGAAACCCAACCTAGTTTGGGTCCCTTCTTAGGAAAGGTAGAATACAATGCAGGTGTGGTATGCTGTGAATCATGTATCTTAGGTCTCCACACCCAATGTGTACTATGGTGAACAGTGCAAGTGTGTGAGTTGTGTCCTAGCATGCCACAAGAAAAATATTTAACTCCAAGAAAAGGATTTCTTAAATGATTTGAGTTATAATGCCTCTTCCTAGGTTTTGGCTTTGGATTCAAAGTGGGAGTCTTCCAATTTTCCTTAAGTGTATCCAATTCATTTCTAATCCTCAAGTTTGTACTTTTTAGAACATTATTCTCAATCATCAAGGTTTTTTTCTTTCTCTTTTGATTTCTTGAAATTAGATTCAAGTGATGTGTGTGAAGCTTTTAATGCATCATGCTCATTAATTAATTCTAAATAATTTTTGTTCAAATCATCAAATTCATCAAAAAGAGCCATGTGATTAGAATCAATTGTTGAATGATCCTTAAGAATGACTTCATACTCTTTTTGCAAATTTACAAGTTCCAACTTTAAGTTATCATGAGTATTCTTAAGTTTTTTGTATGATGCATGGATTTTCTCACAAATTTCAAACAATTCATCATAGGTTGGTTTACATACCTCTTCCTCATCACTTTGCTCAAGATGATCTTCCCCCATTAAGCATAGGTTTGTAGTCTCTTCCTCTGGTTTAGTCTCAGAGGAATCAGTATTAGATTCTGCCTAGAACGCCTTTTGGACTCTCTTCTTGTCCTTCCTAAACTTAGGTTTCTCCTTACCTTTTTTTCCTTTTCTTTGCTCGAGTGATCTTGAAGTGTTGGACAATCAGCTCTCACATGTCCAGGCTTCCTACATTCATAACAAACAACATCAGAAGATCCTTTAGAATATTTATTATCCCTACCTTTTCTCCAATGATGCTTTTGTTTCTTCCTTAAAAAACTTTTGAATTGCCTTGTGATGAAGACAACTTCATCGCTTTCAGACCCGCAAGATTCAAAATCTGAATTGTGCGCCTTCAATGTAACTGTTTTCTCCTTCTTCTTCTCACCTGCATCAAGATTTCTTTGATTCACCCCTTACTCGTAAGCAATGAGTGAGCCAAGTAAGTTATCAATAGAATAAGTGTTCAAATCCTTAGATTCAGTGATTGCAGTGATTTTAGCATCATATGACGAAGGCAAGCATCTCAAAATCTTGTTTACTTTTTTATAGTTTGAAAGTTCTTTTTCTAATGCATGCAGTGAAGTAACTATTTGAGTAAACCTAGTGTACATGTTAGAAACAGATTCATGAGATTTCATACGAAAAAGTTCGTAATCATGCAAGAGAATATTCAAACGGGATTGTTTAACCTCATTATGCCTTCATAGGTGATACACAATTTATCCCAAATTTCTTTACCAGTTTTGCAAGTGGAGACACGCATGTAATCCTTAGATTTTAAAGCATAGAAAAAATAGTTCAAATATTTTGCATTCAATTGAGCTAAATCTCGTTCATCGAAAGTCCATTCAGTAAAAGCAATTTTAGTTTTAACACCATTAATTTTACGAGAAGGTGGAGAATAACCTTCTTTTATAAGCATCTACATGCGGTAATTAGTAGATTGTAAAAACGTTGACATGCGGGTTTTCTAGAAATCAAAAGGTAAGTTGTCAAACAAGGGAGGTCGTGTAATTGAATAACCTTCTGTACTGTTACGATTCCATGGATCAAAATTCAAAAAGTTTTCAAACTCAATTTTTATGAATCCCGCTCTAAAACCACTTGAAAGTACTCAGATGACAATAGAAAGTGCTCTAATATCACTTGAAAGTTCATTAGGGATGTTAAGCCCTATAGAACTGGCCCAAGCTAACCAAGAGGGGGGGGGTGAATTGGAATTTTAAAATTTTTCTTTTCATAAAGAACAAAAAATAACATAAACCAAAATCACACCACGAGAAAAATAAATGCGGAAATTAAAGTGGGGAAGCAAGAACCAAGAATACAGAAATTTATAGTAGTTCGGTCAACTCGACCTACGTCCATTCCCTGGAGGCGCCCTCCGAGTATTGCACTACACTCGTGACTCTCCTTTAGCCCCCACAGCTAGGCTGAGAAGCCTTTACAAAGAACCTCCTTTTCTCCACCCCAGCAAGGCAGAGAACCTATCTCCTTTTGCTTCCTCCTGAAGCTGGCAGAGAACCACAACCAGATGCTGACTCCTTACCTGTACCGACCCTTCCACGGATGAGAAACTCTAGACAAAGAAGAAGCAGAGCGATTCTTGAAGCAACCATTGTGAATCCCCTCACAAGATCCTCTCTCTCTCCCTCTCTCTCTTTCTCTCCTCAAGGTCTTCTCAGGTCAAGGCAGCAGCAAAAGATTGTTCAAAACATTGAACAAGAGCTCTTAAATAGAAGAGCTTCAAAGGAGCTCATTAATTGCAAGTTGCCGACAATATCGTCCAGACCGATCAGTACAAATCTCAAAAGATCGGCCAGAGCATCACCCTGAATGCAATCTAGACGATTGAAAATTGGCTTGATCGTCCAGGCCGATCTCACGATCGTCTCGGCCGATCAGTTCAAATCAGAGGAAAATAGTCTAGAGCATCGCCCTGAATTCGAGCTGGCTGATATTTGTCGTCTAGAAGTAACTAAGGTTTTTGAATAGATCGTCCGTGCTTGAAAAAAAAAAGGATTTTTACATACATACCACTTTATAACATATGTATTACATATTTAACACCTAATTCATAAATATTACATTAATACCACATATTCTCTATTTTTATAACAAAATCACCACTCCTTTAACAGCGGCTTAACTCCGTTTTTTTTTTCATTCCCAACTCTCTCTCCATTTCCTCATCGCCACCACAGGAACAATCGCAAAACCCCAATCCATGGCCGCCACCGTCGTCGCCGTCGCCGCCGCCGCCGCCGTCTCCCTCACCGCACCGCTCCTCCCCTTCTCCTCTTCTTCAACGCTTCAAATACTAGCTAGAAAGATTCCTTCCCCCCTCTCCGCTGCATCTCTGCTTCTCTTTATACACCGTACCAATTCCCTCGGCGCTCGAGCGGAAGCCGATGATGGAAGTGACAACGGAGCTGTAGTCGAACGTCATAACTTCGACTTCGACCTGTTCACGATCGGCGCAGGGAGTGGAGGGGTTCGTGCTTCGCGCTTCGCGGCGAACTATGGTGCCTCTGTTACGATTTGCGAGCTTCCGTTTGTTGCTATATCGTCTGACCCGGCTGGTGGAGTTGGTGGAACGTAAGTTGCTTTGCATTTATTGTTTTTTTTTTCTTCTTTTGGTGGATTGAGAGACGGGTTTGGTTGAAAATTACTTTGTTGGTTTAGTTTGATCTTGCCTGGGATAATGAATTGGTTAATTTTCTTGTATGGAAAAGATTTTGTGTGTGAGATTAAACAAAATTGCTTAAGGGAACCATGAAGACAGAAGAAGAAGACCTTTATTGTGTTTATTGAGATCTAATATAGTCCAGAAAGTAGATGTAGAATTGAAAGGGCTCGCATAGAACCCAGCACAGGCGGAAATGATGTTTGCTCGCATGGAACAGCAGCAAAGCTGGAGAAGCAGCTCAGAGAAGAGAAGGGTATCGCTGAAAGAAAAACGGAGTGAAGCCGCTGTTAACGGAGTGATGATTTTGTTATAAAAATAGAGAATAGGTGGTATTAATGTAATATTTAAGAATTAGATGTTAAATATGTAATACATATGTTATAAAGTGGTATGTATGTAAAAAAAAAAAAACACATTCTATGAGTAATTCAAATATTTTATAAGCTCTTTCTTAAAATTGCCCCTCTTTTTCCGTCGTTGCTCTTATTTCTCAGCAAAAATCAAACTCCAACAAAAACCCTAATCCTTCGTCCATGGCGTGGAGATGTGTTCCCCACCTAGGGCACATTCTCCGAGGTACGTATGTTTCTTCCTCTCGCCTAGGTTCAACCTCCATCGACATCCCGCGATGGGTGACCTACATGCCCCGCCCTGGAGATGGCTCGCCTCGGCCGGTGACTTTGATTCCCGGCGACGGCATCGGTCCACTTGTCACCGGCGCCGTGAAGCAGGTCATGGAGGCGATGCACGCGCCGGTCTATTTCGATACCTACGAAGTACACGGCTACATGACGACGGTACCGGCTGAGGTGATAGAGTCTATTCGGAGGAACAAGGTTTGCATCAAAGGAGGATTGGAGACGCCGGTTGGCGGAGGTGTGAGCTCGCTCAACGTGCAGTTGAGAAAGGAACTCGACCTCTATGCTTCGCTGGTTAACTGCTTTAATCTTCCTGGGTTACCTACGAGACACGAAAACGTTGATATCGTCGTGATCAGGGAGAATACCGAGGGAGAATATTCTGGGCTAGAGCATGAGGTCGTTCCTGGCGTTGTGGAGAGTCTTAAGGTACCCGTTTTATTCAGGCGTATCCTTTTGATTTTTGGGAATCGGCAGTCTGTTAAATATTGAAACTTGTCATTAACTTTTTCAAGAAATTTCTTCTTATTAAGGCCACATAGGCTTCAGAGGATTCCGTGGTTTAGCAATTGTTCGACTAAATTTTGTTTAAACTTCTGGCTTCATAAAGTCTTTCAGATCATAGAAAGGCTTCCCTTAATTAAAAGTCGAAAACATTCAAGCATTGGTCTTTTCTGGTTTTTCTTAGCATGCTTTATCAGAACTACGGAAATAATCGGTGAAGATATTGAATTTTACCAACGGTTAAATAAAAGATGAGAAGTTCTTTGACATTTGAGGACTAGAATAATTTTTGAGAAGTGACTGTTAGCATGATTTATTATTGCTTGTTTTCAGTTTTTGTATATCTGAGTAATAAAGAACATGAAATTGTAGAAATATTGCAGATAATGATATTTAGCCAATTACTAAATATGTTTGGCACAATTTTCTCTACTTTTATTTTGTTTGAGAAATACCCCATTATATGCTCTTTTTTTGGTTGTTCTAGAATGCGGTCTAAAATAAAAATTGTTTGCATTTTGATTTTTCAATGATTAACTGACAAGCTGTTCTTCTAATTACATTTTGTTTGTAGTTACTTTCCTGGAAAATTCTGAGAAATTATTTTAGTTTAAAGTTTACTACTTTCTTGAGAGTCTAATGATATGCTATTTAAGTCTAGTTTTATTTTCTGGGAAATGTATTGATGCATATCTATATAGCTTGTGTGATATCATGTTATTTTTTAAGAAATGCAACTTAAAGAAGGGGAACCATTCATTTTATGGGCAATTTGTTTTGCTGGCATCTTAGACGGAACAATATATTCATAGTATTTGCCAATTTTAAGGATAAATCCATTGATTTGTCGATTATCTAGATCTCAACCCATTATTTTGCCGTTGAAGAGATGTTATGTTGATGGATAAAAGGAGTTGGAAAAAAGAAATAAAGACTACAATGCATGAAACATCCACTAAGCTCCAAAATTCTATATTTGATTGGTTTTGCATCTATGAATTTCTTAGGATTATGCTTTACTAAGATATCTTATTTTCATTTATTAGCATGATTTTACCAAATATCTCTTCAATAAATTTGTGACACTATTCCTCTCATTCATTCTAGACTTCTAGTGTCTAAGTTGAATTTCAAAAGATGCTATTTTTTATTAAAATTGGCTTAGTTGCTTAGTTTAGCATATGGATAAGAAGTCAGCATTTATGACATTAGTAAAGTGGGGATTATCTAATGGAAATATTAATTAGTAAAAATCTTAAAATTTCTCATCCTGCAATAGAGTTTTTACCCAAAAAACAGCATAAACTTAAAACATTAGAATAGTTTACAGCAGTCATTAACGTTGTTTGCTTTCTTAAGGTCTTTAACGTATATGCCAAACATCACCATTATTAGTGTGGTTATATTTTTTCCTTAACGTTCTATATTTTCACTATATTTATTTATTAAACCTATCTCTGGTTGGTTGTATGCACCCTCTAAACTTTGTGTTTTTCTTTTATGTCTTTCTGTTTGGCTAGTTATAAATGCACCACTCTAGTCGAGTTGGGCTTACGTTAAATTTAAAACTTAAACATTCTGAAACATGAAACAGCTTCAACCCTCCAAAAACAATAAAATCCACAATTCTTAATGCATACCTAACAAACTAATGACCATTCAAGAGAAAATTGTTCATGCTGGAACAGATTTAGAACTGCCCATGAGGTTCTCAACTAAGGTTATGAGCAATTTATAGTTTAGATGTGCTGAACCTCCTGATTCAATTTTAAAATATTGAATGCTTTTCATCAATTTTCCTTGTTAATTTTTCAAGAACTTGTTATCACTCCATATTTTATGAATAATAGATTTTAATTATACTTGGTTATTGCTTATAACTTAGTTTTAAAGCTAAGATCTATCCACATAATCACTTCTAAGCTTATGGCCCGATCAAACCAAGAGTCTAAACTGACTCAACAACGTGATTCCAGTTGTTAGGTGAATCAGCTGAAATGTTTTGGGTCATAATGAATAGCTGCATTTCATTATTTTAGATTTTTTTTTTTCAGGAATGCTTAACTTTCTTGAAGTACATTATTTTTTTATTGTTTAGTAATCTGGTCTCTACATGTTCTTATTTCCGTATTAATGGCTTGCCAGGTAATCACAAAGTTTTGTTCGGAGCGCATTGCAAAGTATGCTTTTGAGTATGCATACCTCAACAACAGAAAGAAAGTTACAGCTGTGCACAAAGCTAACATCATGAAGCTTGCAGATGGTCTTTTTCTAGAATCCTGCCGTGAGGTTGCTACAAAGTATCCTGGGATAAAATATAATGAGATTATTGTTGACAATTGCTGCATGCAACTTGTTTCAAAGCCTGAGCAGTTCGATGTAATGGTAATCCATTTTTTGCTTCATCTTATCTCTAACAATTTATTATCACGAACAGATGCATTTGATTATCTTGTGGTCCATCCTTTACGGAAGTGGCTACTTATTTCACAGTGTTGTGACGTGTTTCAGCTGAAGTTCAATTTTATATCAATTTTCATCAAATTTTTTGTCGTTGAGCATGTTGATGCTGAAGTTCTTATACTTAAGTTCTTATTATGTTTTGCTTGTATAAATGATTCTTCAGGTTTATCTAGGAAATGTTTTTAGTTGTTATTGTAAGTACCATCTTAGTTGAAGTAAGTTTGATGTATAAGATATCTTAGGGTTTAGGATTTCTAATGCATATTTTATTTGCGTAGAAAAAAATGTAAAAACATGCAATATTCACATGATGCAAGATATTAATCCAAATTAATTATTCATTACCTTCTATGTGAAATAAAAATATATGCTGAAAACCAATTAAATGAAAGAAATTAAGAATCAAGAAGACTGCAACTGAAATTCATGTAGTTGACCAAAGTCCAGTTTTTAACAAATCCAATTCATCACAATCACATTTTCGGCTCAATAATAAAACTGTAGAAGAGGATACAAAAGAGTAAGAAAGTAAGATTTATAAAAAAAAGCAAGCTTTACAGTTGTACAAGTCGGTAAAATCTTACAGAAAATTTCTATTATCGATTGACCAGGGAATTTAATTCTTAATGTAAAAGTAATTGCACATCCAACTTAGAAATTTTATTCAACCACTGATTCACCTTTTGCACATGCCTCAAATCTTTAATTATAATCACAAGCTATTAGAATTCCTCTTAATTACTCATAAATTATATAAAGGAGTTGCGCCAACAGAAAATCCACTGGAATAGAATTCACAACCCATTCGTAGGACCTTGAACTATGATGCACCGACACTTCTCCTCAAAGAGCCGTGTAGTGTCTGACACGTCTCATACACGACACACATCCGACATGCCTTCGACATGTATCGGACACGTCGAAAACGTGTTTGATTAAAAAAATATTTAATACAAATTGGACACTCGTGTCTTAAATATTTTATAATTTTTTTAAATATAATTTATTGTATTTAAAATTTTTGTTTATTTAAAATGTAGAATTAAATTTCTTATTTCCTATCCACAATACCAAATCAATCACTCGCACTCAATACCGCATTCATTGAATATTCTCATTTTCATTTCTCTTTAGCGTGCTGAAACTTTGGTTTCGCAACAATGTCGATGTCATCTCAACATCGACATCTGACGTCATTAGAACATCAACATTTCAAAACAACATCAAAGATTGACACTATCTTGGCATTGATGTTTGACGCTAGCAATTTCTACACCCACAACTTGACAACTCATCTTTATCCAACGTTGTCTTAACATCGACAACCAACGCCCTCTTAACATTGACGGCATACGCTCTTGACATCGGCGTCCGATACTTACTGAATAACATCGATGCCCGACTCTCGACAACATTGTCCTCTCCTCTCTCGATGCTTAATACATGACATCGACGCTCGACTCATAACATCATAGTATTAATCTTTTTAAGCACAAATTCTAGTTAAATGACTTATAATTTTTAAATTATTTTTGATATTATACTTATTCAATTTTTATACACATTTTAAATATAAAAAATTATAATTTCATGTCCAACCGTGTTAGTGTCATATATTTTCAATAATTGATGTGTCTGTGTCGTGTCATTTCCATGTCTGGGCATCACAGACCGTGGAACAGACTAGTTTTTGGACCTCAATCCAGGAGGAAACTGCATAAAAAATAAGCCGCCCAAACAAAACTATCAAACCTGAGAGAGAAGTCATTGAATAGATGCTACCACAGGACTCTAGCACACTGAGTCGCACAATTTGGGGGAAAAAACATTGGAATGAAGAAATCTGCCAGCTATTTTCAGAGATTTTTTTTTGTGTGAAAATATAATTGAAATCCAAGTTCGGATTCAATTACAATTCAAACTTTTTATGGTAGATAACATTCTATGAATGCGCATGTTTAGACTCCTAAAATTGAAATTATAAATTAAATCAAAACCATGTAAGTCTTAAATAAAACTAAAATTCATATAAAAGTTCCAAGTTTCTCATCGCCTTAACTCAGATATTTTCTGCTTTAAATGATTGCATATTTTGAGATTCACATCTAATTCTCAATAATGGTCTTGATTTGATCCACATTCTATACTTCCCTTCAAAGTCACCTTTGAAGGAGAACTACTGTACAGTTGCACACCTGCATAATAAATTGCCCAGTATATGTTTTCAGCTTCTATGTATATTTGCTTAACTTCGTTCAATAATGCACTGGAATATGTCATTATTTTGATGTTCTCGTTTCTACAGGTGACACCAAATTTATATGGCAATCTTGTGGCAAACACTGCTGCAGGTATTGCTGGTGGAACTGGTGTAATGCCTGGAGGTATCGGCCTAGTGCAATCACTGAATTCTTTCTATTCTTTTTTAATTTCCCGGAAACATTCATTATTACTTCTGTAGATAAATATCAGAGATTTAATATTTTTCATGATTTACTAACTTCTTTAAAAAAAATTATTTTTAATGCTTTGATTAATATGAAGTTATGTAAGTTAAATTATTAAATTTGTGAATTCTGTCTTTTAGTGATATCTGTTCAAAACTGTACTGCTGTGCATACCTGTATGTATGGACTTAATATTTTTGTACTCAAATCAAATACAATTCCTGACATTATTATTTTTTTTTCTAGAGTATACTTTTGGAAGATCTGCAAATTCCCCATTAAAAGCATTTTATGTGCATTGTATTGTTTTCTTACTATTAGTGATGTGGTACATGGTAGAAGTCCTATCACTAGGGCATGGGCAAAAGCACATGAAGCTCAAGCTAGGAAGGATCCATGACAATTAATCATGAGAATCTACATATTTTTTATGTTTTATGAGTTTGTCTTATGTGTTTATGTAATATCATGTATTTTGTATTGTGAGTGTTATGTGGACATCATATTAATTTATTTTGTTTTGTTAGTAATCATTGTATTATTTCTAAGTCATGCTCAATGTAGCAAGGGCCGGTGATGCTAGAGTATGAGTATGCATGGAAGTGATTTAAGTAGTTTTCAAGTGGGCTCCATGCATGGAGCAAGGGTATAATAATTCCTTTGGACTGACATGAAGTGGTTATTAATGTGCTAAACATTTTTGAGTAAATTCCAAAAGGTCTAGAAGGCTTGGTGGCTGGCCATTACAATCAGGTTGGATGATATTCTTGGATTTCCTACTTTTGTGAGTATGTTTTAATTTTATGCACGTTATTTTTACTATAACTTTATGTCATTTTATCTAGTGTACATAATCTTTCATAAAAATTTAAGAATTTCAATTATCTCCCTCTAATTCTATGTCTAATCCTGCCAACTAGACTCAACCAAAAAATTTGTCTTTGTTAGACTAGTCTTGCTCATTTTATTATGACCAAGCAGAACTTCATAATTTTTCACCAAATTCTTTAGATCATTAACCCACATCTCATACTTCAATAACCTTTATATTAATCGGGGTTGTTCTAGTCAAATTTTTGGAGAATAAATCAGCCATACTTTTCAAGTCTTTTTACTATTTTATCTTATATGTATTTTTAGTCACGTATTAAAAAAAAAAACATCACAAAAAATTTCAAAAATTTCAAATTATATCTAGGGAGTTTCATTGACCATTTTCAATTGAAATTATTAAATTTCACCTATTCTACAGAAAACCATGAGTAATTCTCTAATATTGGTCTATTTTGGACAGAATTAACCCGTATCCCTTCCAGAGCACATTTAGACCTCTTAAAACTATCCAATCCTTAGAAAATTTTTCGGAAATAAACTATACAATATTCCCTTCAAATCAAGTCCAAGTTTGCTGGATTTAGATATATGTAGGGGAATAATTAATTGGTAGACATTGAATTTGCATTCTCTAGACATATTATAGAGCTTCTGACATATCTTTAAATTCACCCACCTTGAAGTAACTCCTCTATAAAAATTGATTTTAACTATTCCAATTATATGAGAAGAGTTCCCCCACATCCACAATTGATCATATTAGTGATCTACGACACCATCTAATTCTCTCATCATCATTTTGGTATCAAAGCCTGAGAATGCCTGAAAATGGCTCCTTCTTTAGCAATTGGTGGACATTGTTTGCATTAAAAGATGGACACCAAGGAAGTGAGAAGTTTGGAGAGGCTTTTGCAAATTGTGGATTAAAAATCATCAAGAGGTAATCTCTCGACTCCGCGAAACAGTACTATAAGAATTAGTACTGAACATCCCTCCTGTAATAGTACAGGCTCCCATAGCAATGACATATTTTGGTTCAGGCATGTGCTCATATAATTTGTATAATCTTACTAAAGAAGGAGCCATTTTCATTGTTACTGTTCCGACTGTTAAAATGAGGTCTGCTTGCCTTGGGCTCGATCTTGGCACCAACCCATAACGATCAAAGTTGAAGTACTTTGGGCTTGATAAAATTCATTTTATGATATTCTCTTTTCCATTGATAATTCTTGTAGTAGATTACATGTTTGATGCAATTCTATGAACTAATGCAAGAATATCAGTTAGTTGCCTCCACATATTGGCCTATCCATTAGACAATAAACGTATCAAACTCAATTGACTAGAGTGGATCCAAATCAGTGAGGGAGTGCTCCACTAAATTATCTAAAATCTCATTTTGATTCCTACTAAGATAAGAAAATTATCTTGAACAATTTAGGGTTTTATCATAATTCTAGTTTATTTTTTGTACTAGTTTACTTCTAATTTTTGTTTACAAGTTTGTGAAGGCATTAAAATAATTTTCTAAAATTATTTGCATGAATTTTATTTAAATCAACTAGCTTCTCTTATTTAAAAGAATAAATAAAAAATATATTATAGAAGTCATATTTAACTTTCATTATTGCAGTATGCCACCAAAGTCAACTAGTCAGGATCAAATAGACAATGCCAATAAGAGGATTAATGAGTTCTTCAAATTGATGCAAAATTAAGTAAACTTCAAGAGCTCATTTTGAACTTAAACACAAATTCAAAACTTTCTTTGTTAGGATACAAATTTCTTTATTAGCACCAAACACAATAGAAACTGAAA
Source organism: Dendrobium catenatum (assembly GCF_001605985.2). Classification (NCBI taxonomy): domain Eukaryota; kingdom Viridiplantae; phylum Streptophyta; class Magnoliopsida; order Asparagales; family Orchidaceae; genus Dendrobium; species Dendrobium catenatum. The sequence continues at coordinate 1,031,071 of NW_021319610.1, forward strand.
CAATAGGAGAAGACTACATAGAAGATGCTAGGGTGTTACCTACAAACTAGAAGGCAACCTTTTAGGAATCATGAAAACTTGGTTGAACTCTAAAAGAAGGTTAAGGTAGATGCCCTTATCTATGATAGAGTCCATGACCACAACAAATTCCTTGACTGGCTTACCTGGATAGATGAGTTATTTTATCGTTATCAAATGGTTAACTATCGAAGAACCACCTTTTCTAAGATGACGTTTATAGGCTATGTCAAAATTTATTGGACCAATGTCTTAGTGAAGGAGGTAAGGTTATTATTTGGGTTGAGATGAAAGAGATGCTAAGGGTTAAGAACTTGACCTAAAAACCATTACAATAAGTTAAAAGAACAGTTGATGACTCTTAGGCAAAGCAATATGCAAGTGGTGAGCAGATGAACTTATTTGAGGATTTGATTCCTAGGACTAATTGTATAGATTAAGAGTGACAATTAACCAACAAGTTCACTATTGGTTTAAGAAGTGAGTCATATATGAGGTTGAGTTACCGGACCCTTAAATTTTAAAAGATGCTTTTTGCTATGCTTTACTTTAAGAGAAACATAAGAAGATAGCTTCTTCATCTAGAATTAGAGGTCCAAATCATCCCTTCAATCATCCTCTTATTTTATCAAGAGGTCTATTATTAGAACTACACACTCATCTGGTGCCCAACCTAATGGGAGTGCACTTGAATTATAACTAAAGATATAAGGGATTTTTACATACATAACACTTAAAATAATTCAAATTATATATCTAACACCCAAACTATTATATTTACTAATATACCACATAAAATCCTATTTTACATATTTTCTAACACTCCGTTAATGCGAGGGTTTCCTGTCGTGTCTTTCGTCTCCGTTCGTTTGTGTGAGGATCGTCTTCCCCATCCGAAGGAAAAGCCTTCTTCATCAAAGGTGTCATATTCGACCGCTTCACATGCCTGACATCTTCTTAGCTCGGCAAGTATTCAACTCGATGCATGCCCCCATCTCAACGTCTTCCCCGTCCAATTCCTTGATGGGGGTTAGAGGTTTTTTTTGCCGGTTGATCTTGTCTTCATTTTCATTGTCGTTGTTCGCCTTCTCCATGTCATGTCGGATAGTGGGCTTTTGTTTGTTGATCGTGTTCTCATGTCTTCGTTTACTATGATGTGTTTGGAAATTTAGAGATGGACGTAAGCTGTTTGATTGAATACCAAGGCAGCCGTTTTAGGCTGAATCTGAATTGCTTTTGAGTACTAGGCACCATTCGAAAGCTAGATTAACTAATGAGCTCCTTTTCTTTCTTTATTTTGAAGGTGTATTGCTATTGCATCCCAAGTCATAAATCAATTCTATAATGAGTTCGAGTTCCTCAGCAACGCTAATCAGAAAACCCAAGTAATCAAATATATTGTCATTGCAATTTACAATGTACAATATATACTTCACACAAATAGTGTAGTAATGGAAGAAAGTTCTACAGATGCTCCCGAAATAGATCATAAGACGATTTTCATTTTTTTTCGGTGGTGCGATGAACTTGATGAATCGGCGTATGATATGAATTACGAAAGAAGTTCAAATGTTGTCGAAACCAGCATTACTCATGTTGTTTCTGTTAGAGCCGAGCTTTTACAAATAAAAATTACATTGTTGATAGTGCTTATCCTAAATTTGATTGTAGCAATCGTTGTGAACAATGTTTAAAATTGCGTAATCGGGTATTGAGGTGTTTTTTGTTCGTGAGGCGAGGCGTAAGCCTCAAAATTAAAAAATTGCGTACACATAAAATGATAAATTTTGTATTTACTAATGAGTAAATAATATATAAAACATAAAAATGTACAAGACATGAAGTGAAATCAAAATATCCCAATAATAAGACAACATAAAATATAGTCCAACTCAAACTCCATCTTTCCCAAATCACAGTATTCTTTTCATTAACATATAATTCCAAAAACAAATAGCAATGACATATCACTTAAAAACTCATAAGTCATCAGCACTGTCATCACCATGTTTAAAAATGTGCAATTAGGTATTGAGGCATTTTTTTTTTGTAAGGCAAGGTGTAAGCCTCAAGGCATTTTGAGGCGTGAGCCTTACAATAAAAAAATTGTGTCAAGTGCAAAATAAATGTTGAAAGTAAAATTTTATATAATACTCAAATAATATATTAAAAAATGGCGACGGGTTAGAGGTTAAGGAAGTTGAGAGGAAGTTGCTGCGACTAGGGCATACACAAAGTGTGATTTGTTTGCGGCTTTACTTCAGGATTTATGTTAAGTTTTAATATATATCAGGTGAGGCGTAACCCTCACGCCAGTGAGGCGAGGCGCGCCTTAAGGCGAGCCTCAACCAAGTTGAGGCGCAAGCCTCATAAAAAAATTTGAGGCGTAAGCCTCAAGGTGCTTTTCACTGGAATTGCGGAAAGGCGGGCCTCAAGGCGAGCCTCATATTGCGCAATTTTAAACCATGGTTGTGAGTAAATGTAACTGTAAATGCTACTTTGAGTCAATGTAACTTTGAGTCAATCAATGCAACTTTGAGTCAAATGTTACTTTGGTGATAGTGCTTATCATAAATATTATTGTTTTGTTGATGGCTATGTTTGAATAGCAATAGTTATGTGTGTTCTATCTCTTGAAAAATTAGTTTGATTGTAAGCAAGAAACCTAGGAAAATTTGTTTGAATATAAATGTGATTGCTTTGTCATATTTTAGTACTTTGTACTGAATTTTATATTGTCAACATTATATGTACTTCCTATCTTCTGCATTACGACAAAGATTATGCAAGAGCTGTGGTGACATAATGTGGGCTCCAAAAATTCGGCCCCAGCCTCCCCGCCGCGCTTCTTTTTGATTGTGCTTTTATTTGAGTTAGGGGAGTTTTAACGGAATAAGTTCCAGGGTAAATTTTGGAAGGCAGATGGGTTTGTAGATAAGACACTACCTAGAGATTTCGCCCTCATTTTGCCAGGACTTTATGATCTGAGTTCTGGTTTCCTATAGGCGCAAGCCCCTATAGTTAATTACCCCTCCCGATAACGAGAGAGAACTTTCGATTAAGGCTAGTCGTCGATCGGATACGTTGTATCCATAGATGCGTAGTATCAGGCATATAGTAGCAACAATAGACATTGGTATTGGAGAGTTGGGTTTGGAATTGGGAATTTGGGAAGAGTTTGAATGTTTGAAAATTTTGATATTTAGAATAGAAATTTCACCCATCTTTCACTTAAAGCTGATGGTGGGGAGAATGGATGATGGACCCGATCAAGATCCCATGGTTCCGTAGTCCCGGGTCATCGTGGTCCCTGGTCTACTTAGTTAGAGGAAGTAGTCGACCCAACCTGACAGAAGGATCCTTGTCGGCAGCCATGGGTTGCTTCGTCCAAGGGGACCTTGTAGACCTGGGCTGGATTTTTGTCTAGGGGGACAATTTTAAATCCACCTTAGCTTGCAGAGAGCTTTGTGCACTATCAGTCATATCCTATTGATTCATATCTCAGGGATTTGATGCCAATAAGGAACGTATTGGCGCTGGCCATAATCGGTATATGTGGTGCCATTTGGCGGCAAAACCACTCGGTTCAGAGGGTCCCGGGTCGTCATAATCGTTTATCCTGCGGTGTCATTTGGCGGCAAAACCGCCGGTTAGAGGACACGTACCACGTCCTTACTGACAGGAGATTGCTTGAGAATGGATCATAGTGATATATTTTCGACTAGACATTTCGCTCTTTGTGAGCTGAAGTAATTTTCAGATTTGTCCACCTCGACAAATTGTTGCGGAGGGTGGATGGATTTTTGCTTTAAGTGTTAATGAATTAATTTCAGAATTTAAATATCCGGACATTTGGGATGGAATTTGAAAATTTTGGATTTTGGACTTTTGGGAGGCATTTAAAAATGCATGAAATTGACCCCTCCGGTTGAGATCTTCATTCAACACGGCCATCATCCGGGTGTACTTGAGGTCATTTTCATTTGATTGAACCTTGTCGACCCTATCAACTTAACGATAGGGGATCGAGTTTCTCGTAGGCTTTATGCCTTTGTTCATGAATTTTCTTTGTTGAAGGCCTTGAAGGTCAAATATGAATGTACAAAATAAATATTCTGGTCAACTTTCATGACCGTATATTTATCCGATATCTCGAACCCTGTCTACTCCTATTTATCTACTTAGGAGGATCGAGTTTCATAGGATTTATGCATTTGTTTGTGATTTTTCTTGATTGTAGACCTTGAAGGCCTAATATGAATGTATTGAAACAAATACACTGGTTGCCACAACCGTGTATTCGTTTAAAGGTTCGAACCCTGTCGACTTCTCTTGGTCCGTATAGAAGGATCATGTTCGAACTAGAATTCACTTATCGACCCGCGCAGCATCCCTAGGCATCACGTGTGTACCAATAACACGCTCGCCGGGGCCCATGCGGGTGATTTTTATATTGATTTAGACGTACCTCATTATGTACCTATGTGTATTCAAACTATAGTGCATGTGCAGGGGTACTTTGAAATATTTGTAATTGTGTAGATAACTATCGTTTGGATGCACACAACTTTTCATTTGAGAGCTTATACACACCTTCTGTCCGCTAATATGAGTGTTGCGGATCCGGTGGCGTGCATCTTGGTTTTGACTCCCCTTTTCTCATTCACCGGGGAGGGTTTTTCTGAACTTTGGAGTCAATGACTGCTGATTTGAGGAGAACTTTTAGGATCTTCAGTGTAGTAGACTTGTTATTTCCGGTGTTTGTGGGTACCAGAGCTATTTTCTTCTTAAGTGTAGAACTAAAAAGAGACTTTGGAGCATCAGGAAGTTTGGTTCTAATTTGTTCAAACATTTCCTCCCTTCTGTCAGGGGGTGTCCTTTTTCGTACATCGGGTTGTCTTTGTACCCGGTATACTGACAGCACTTTGATCACCACTGTCATAGGTGATGCTTGTACTTGTGCCCACAGTTGTTCGTTGTGCCTAAGACATATCCACTGTTGTTATCCACAAGTGTTCATTTGCAGGGCATCGTTGAATCCACTATAACCTCCTGAAGGTATTTGTAGAAGACCCATTTACATCAGTATCATATCCACCTTTCACCAATCTTAGGTGGGTTTGATGTCTATACTTGTGCCCATAGTGGTCCGTTGTACCTACGACATATCCACTGTTGTTATCCACAAGTATTCGTTTGCAGGGAATCGTTGTATCCACTACGACCTCCTGAAATTATTCGTAGGAGACCCATTGTTGCCTACATTATGCCCATCTGTCACCAATCTCAGGTGGTTTTTGTGTATCTGCCCTTGTTTGTAGGTCCTAGGTTGAATGCATAGGAGCCTTCTACTGTAGATTGCGGGCATTTGTATTTGTTATACATCGTCTTCCTCTACTTGTGAACATTTCATGTTGCATATTCGATTGATGTGACTTGCAAAGGTTCCTTATATTTGTTTGAATCTTCGGTGCGAGCTCAAGTGCTTGTTCAAGTCTGATTCATACTTGGATTTCTCGTTGTCCTCTTGAGTTTGGACTCTATTAAAGTTCAAGTCTTTGGTTTAATTCAGCATTATTTGATTGAGCTTGATTTAATCTTGATGTTGTATTTGAGCTTAGGTTCAAATCAAGTTCATTCGTTCAACTTCATTCGAGTTCAAATAGTCCCCTTCTGGCTTATTGAATTGATGTATGGTTCAGGCTCCTGATGAACCTCTTCTATTTGAGTCCCCTGCAGTTATTTGAGTTCAATTGCATGTTCACTTTTTATTCAAAGTCTTCTGGGGTTTTTGTAAGTTCAACTACATCTGAAAGTTCTCCACCACGAGTCCCCTGTTTGTTCTTGCAAGTTCAAGTTCATATATGTATTGTTTGAATTTGACTCCAGTTTGATTTTATTTCATTTGATTTTGACCCTTAGAAATTATTTAGAATTTTGTTCAGATTTAGGTCCACAAGTTCACTGTTCTTCGTACAAGTCCCCTGCTCATTTAGTTCAATTTCTGTGTATTTTTGTTCGAGTGCAGGTCTTCTATGTTGTTGCCCAAGAAGGTCTTCAAATTGTTCAAGTCTTTGTATATTTCAGTGAAAATTTAGGCAGCACCCTGGCATATCCCTCGTTTGGGGGGAATGTAGGGGAGCTGGGCCTTCCCACCACGCTATTAGAGCGTGTATGGTAGGTGTCCTTAGACACCTCGGCCGTACAAATTTTCATCCAACCACGCTACAAGAGCGTGTATGGGGCCTTCAGCAGTACCCGTACGAGAACACCAATAGCTTTCCCCACCACGCTACTAGAGCGTGTATAGGGCTCACCCACATCGCCATATGCTTCGCACCGGGCTCCCTCCTACCGTGCTACAAGAGCGCATATAGGTGGTTCCCCGGTCCGCTACAAACGTCGAGAATGGGATTTTGGAACATCATACCTTTGCGTAGCAGTGTTGGCGCCGATGTCGAGGTCGAGGACCGTCCCCACCACGCTACAAGAGCGTGTATAGGGCTTATCTGCCTCGTCGTACCTGTCGCACCGGCTTCTCCCCCACCGTGCTACAAGAGCGCGTATAGGGGATCCACCGGCGCGTCAAACGTGTCGAGGACGGGGTTTAAGTTAAAAATGTATACCTTGAAGTTCGGCGGAGGTGGCTCGTGGATCGAGGCAAAGGGTCATTTTCTTCTTCTTTCTTCTTTTTTTTAAATAAATTATAATTAATACTAATTATAATAATAATAATTAAACAGTTATAATTAATAATTAATTAATTGTAATTACAGTTAAATAAAAAAAATCCCCCCTCCCTATTCCTCTGCTCATGGGAACAACCGCAGAAGCGCGCGATACGGGAGAAAGTTACCTTCACAGCGGCGAGCTTCTCCCTATTCTGATCAAATAGGAAGGGAAAGTCATCGGATGAACGGAGTCAAACAACAACCAGGGGGCCGAAGAAGTGCTCGATCGGGAGAAAGTGACCTTCACAACCGGCGAGATCTCGCTTTTGCTTCCGATCGAACAGGAAGGGAAAGCCGTCGGAGGGGCGAGGTCGGACACCAACGAAGGAGCTGGAGAAGCCTCCCAAAGGGAGAAAGTTACTTCACTGCAAGCGAGCTTCGCATTTCCGCTCATGATCAAAATGGCGTAGCTTCCGATTCAGACAGGAGGGAACATCGTTGATCAAGCGAAGTCGCACAATCACGAAGATGTCGGAGAAGCGACGAGCTTCCGTCGTTTCGTCCGATCAAACTATTGTAGCTTCCGAACCAAAGGGAAGGGAAAGTCGTCGAATGCACGAGAGATCGAGAGAGAGCGAGAGTAAAAGAGCCGCAGCTCTCTCGTTTCTCCAATATTTAATCGCGGTAGAGGGATCGTGCGAGGACGTGGGAGAAGGGACGTCGACGTGCCAGCGATGTGCGAGGTATGTCGCTGAAGAGGTACTGCTTTTTTTTTCTTTTTGTTTTAACATTACGGGTCAACACATAACTATGCAAGCTGTAATAGTGATTTAGTTTTAAAAGCCTTGTATTTCAAATCTAAAAGAAATCAAATGCGCAAAGTTGATTGTTACACTAAGTTGCGTTAGGTGACTGTCAAGAAAATTAGTCATTCCAACTTTTAAATGTCTGTCAAGCATTTCTGTCCGAATGCTCATGTAACGTGCAATGCTGAGGCAGTTTTCTAGCAAGTGGCCTACTTCGTCCATATCAACAGGTTATGAAGAGATGTTTTTCTTTCTTCTTGGGTCTACCACGCGTAATGTCTATCTTCTTGTGTGAATGCTCATATAACATGGTAATTTTAATATGCTTTGTGAAAGTCGCCTTAGACCACTTACACAACAACGAGCTCAAGTATGGTAAATTTGGGAAATGATTTTGTTGATCTCCTCAACTTTCATATGCAAATCATTCAGCTTGTAAATGTTTGTGGCTATCCAAACCAAATTCCGTAGCATGTTGCCATCTTTACAACGATTTTTTTTTTTTATAATAATTCTAATGCATACCTTAGCCTTCCCTTAGTCTCCCCTACGTTTTTCCCCAAGCTTGGCTGCCGGAATCCGCCGCCCGAGCCACCCGTTCTCCTCTCCCGCCCGCCTTCTCCTTGATTCGTTCAGTTCGGGCGGAAGAAAAGAAATGGGGACCGAATATAATTCGGTCCCCTTAAGAGAAAGGGATTTCATATCATAATGTCAATTTTACGCTTACTTAAATCATTCATGCTTAAATAAACACTTGGGGTACTTTGGGTATTATGAGACTTCTCTAATTTTTATTTCCTAAATTATGCAAAATTAAATATAAGTTTTATATATCAAATTTCTTATAATTTTGTGTAGAATTTTATAAATTTATTTTCGTCGAAATTCGACAACTTTGAAAAATCCACTTAAATCTCGTTGCGACGCATTGAAAAGTGTGCGAGGTGTAAAACGACATTTCTTGGATTTTACAATTCTTCCCTCCTAAGAAAAAAATTCGTCCTCGATTACACATCTTCTAATTACAATTCCATCAACATCTTCCATTTCATTAACATAAACTTCAACATTAGAACAAAATAAATTAAACATCTGAAATATCTTAGCAAAATAATCTGATCAATCCCAAAACATCTGACATGACATAATAAGATAAACTACTAAATCCAAAACACCAAAACATCAAATTTATCATTACAAGTCACTAAAAATAAACTATAAAGCCATCTCAATTCTCCTTGTCAGCATCTTTAGATTCATTGGGCTCTTGCTGAGTCAAAGTGTGAACTCGCGGTCTGACATTCTGTCTGGATTGACTTTGCACTGTACCTGCAACTGATGGTTCTATCATCTTGGTTTTTCCATAATTCCTCTGTGAAGGTGCTTCAACTGATCTCATTTCTCCTGAAGTTTTTTGAGCCAAAGAAGGACAATATTTTGCTGTGTCTAGACTGATGACACTAATAGCAAGTGTTGGAACCAATCAGACATTCACCTTTATGTAGTTTGCCACACTTAGCACAAGGTTTAGTGACTTTACTTACAGTTGCACTACCGCCTCCACTAGAACTAAACTTGGACTTCTTCCCATTTGATCCCTCAGTCTGATTGCTTTGAATATCGTCTTCAGAACTCTTCCTTTTATGTTGGTCCCTTCTCCTCTGAGTACTTTGCAAGTCACTCTCAATTCTTCTTACCATCTCAACCATGGTAGCATAATCCTCAATGCCAAAAGGGATTAATAGCTGTCTAATGGCATCCTTCAAACCAGATAATAAACGATGGCATTTCTCTTATGCATTGGGTATCATATGTGAGGCATATCTGGAAAGTCTAGTGAACTCGGCCTCATACTGAGTAATTGTTCTATCACCTTGCACCAATCTATTGAATTTATCTTGCATATGTCTTCTAGTAGATATTGGTATATATCAAATTCTAAATACCTTGACAAACTCATCCCAGGTCACTTGGCTATTAGGTCTTCCTCCAAAAGTCTCTTCTAATTTACTTCTCCACCATCTCTCTGCTTTCCCATTAAAAGCATATGCAGCTAAGGTAACACTTCTATCTTGAGGGCATAGCATTCCTTTCAATATTTCCTCAATCCTCATTAACCAGTCCTCCGCCTCTATGGGTCCACCTCCTTTGAATGGAAGCGGCAAAATAATTTCAGGTTTTTTGTCCATTGGAGTACTTCCACTGCCTCCAGCCTGAGTCTGAGTACTCTTTATCATTTGGGTCATAGCTGTCATTATCTGTGCAAAAGATTCCATAGTAGCATTGATGCTACTATTCAAAGGTTCTGTTACAACTGGAATCTCACTCCTAACCTCTCTAGTAGTGCCATTAGCGGCATCGTTCTCAGAATCCATGGCTCTGAGATATAACCGATGAAATAAAATTAGCAGTTTATAACACATACTTTATACCTTAACTAACCTAGAGAATCATCCTATTGATTCTTTCATATTGATAAATATTCCTAAACTTTTGCTCTGATACCATTTTTGTCACGACCCGGCCCGGTGAGCTCGCATAGGCGAGGTGGAAACGGATGGTCGGACGGTAGGTCAAATATCTAATTCCTAAAACTATCACTTTAACATTTGAAAGAGCCTCTAAAACATAAAATTGAAAACACAAATATAAAATCATTGATATTCATAAAATTATCTTTCCTTATGCGCTCCTCTTCTACAATATATATTGCCACCCCTTCTACTCATTTGATTTACAGTAACTACATCTGAAAAATGTTAACAACTAACATTAAACCAGAGCTCAGTAAGTAAAACACAATTCTAAACTACAGTAATCAAGACAAAATGAACAATATGCTAAATGCCAAATTCATTTAAAACATAACATATATTCATTTCTTACAAACATATTATTAAACATATAATATCATAATTCATATCTTTCATTTCCATTTTCATATTCATATTCATATTCATATACTTAACTTTCTCATTTTGTATATATTACAACCGTCACAGGAGCCACCGTCTAGTACCATAAAGATACTCCTTTACCATTTTCTTTTTCAGATCCTTTACAATTTTAACCTGCATAAGTACAACATCCCCAGTTAGTACCATCAGGGGGTGAGCTCCATCATTTCAGCATGCACATACAAGCATTCAATATAACATTCATATCATATCATTTCATTTCATCTTATTTCATATAACATATAAACTCTATCATATAAGACCATAAAATATAACTTGTAATTTGCATGATCAACTGTTTAATAAGAGTAAAGAAGCATGATTGGTCTTTCAAATCATATAACTTGTGAGAAACAATAGACATTACTGTAATTAAAGAATCATGTATACTTACAGAAAATTAGGAATTTGATTTCTCTTTGCTAATCCTCCTTCCTTCGAGGTCACCACGATTATTACCTATAAGAATCAATTTCTCAATTTAAAATCTACAAAAAAATTTGAAACAAAATTTTCTCTTTCTAAACTATTCTAGGTTCTCTCTTTCCCCCGCTCTCTCTCTCTCTCATTTAAAACTTAAAGCATACATATATTCTAAAAATTCATTATTTTGTTTAATTATATATTTTAATCAAAATAATTCTTTACCCTAAACCTAAATTAATTTAAAATAAGTTCTATTTTCGGATTTAAATTAAACTAAAATTATAAAAATTAGTATTTTGAGAAAAATCTCAAAATTTCATCATTAGAATACTCCTTCAACCATTAGAAATAAACATTGTTAAAAGATTTCATAAAAATCAATATTTGGGAAAAACCCTAATTTTCCAAATCTTAAAAGTTTTAAAGAAAATCTCATTTCCTTGCATAAAACATCTCCTAAACCTATCATATCATTTTCTTAAAGAAAATTAATGTTTTCCCTCAAATCCTAGATTCTTCTCATCCAAAAATCTTTGAGAAAAGTGGAGAAATAATAATTCTAATGCATACCTTAGCCTTCCCTTAGTTTCCCCTACGTTTTTCCCCAAGCTTGGCCGCCGGAATCCGCAGCCGGAGCCACCCGTTCTCCTCCCGTCCGCCTACCTGTCCGCCTTCTCCTTGTTTCGTTCGGTTCGGGCGAAATAAAAGAAATGGGGATAAAATAGAATTCGGTCCCCTTAAGAGAAAGGGATTTCATATCATAATGTCAATTTTGCCCGCACTTAAATCATTCATGCTTAAATAAACACTAGGGGTACTTTGGGTATTATGAGACTTCTCTAATTTTTATTTCCTAAATAATCTAAAATTAAATATAAGTTTTATATATAAAATTTCTTAGAATTTTGCGTAGAATTTTATAAAATTATTTTCGTCGAAATCCGAAAACTTTGAAAAATTCACTTAAATCTCATCGCGACGCATCGAAAAGCGTGCGAGCTTTAAAATGACATTTCTTGGGTTTTACAACATACACAACAACGAGCTCAAGTAATGGTAAATTTGGGAAATGATTTTGTTGATCTTCTCAACTTTCATTTGCAAATCATTCAGCTTGTATGTGTTTGCGGCTGTCCAAACCAAATTCCATAGCATGTTTCCATCTTTACAATGATTTTTTTTTATATTATTCCACAGGTGTCTCATACAAACTCTATGCTTGACATCTGGGAAAATAAACTTGATAACTTCACCAAGGCCCTTCTTCATGTCAGAAATGAAGGGTAAATGTTGCGTTTCACAACCTAAGCTTTATGACTAGTTCCTCATGAACAACTCCCACGATTTCTTAGATTCAGCTTCAGCAATAGCATAAACTATTGTGTAGAGACCATTATTGCCATCCAAACAATTTGCAGATAGCAGTACGCCAAGGTACTTAGGCTTACGGTGCCAAGCGTCAACTGCAGTCAAATATCTACATCCAACAATGAATCCTTCAATATAGATTTTGATGCTAACAAAGATTCGCTTAAGAGCATTGTTTTTTCTTTCACACATGTACATAATATGAGAGCCAGGATTCCTGTTTACTAACTCTGACCTAAGAGTAGGCACCCACATATAGTTCTCGCTGATAAAGCCAAACATTATATCTCTTTCTAACTCTCTTGAACCCCAAATTTTGATATAAGACTGACAATCCGTAAGTTATCTCCAAGTTATTACTAATATTCTTTGGTGTGATATCAGGATTTTTCTTCACAATGTCCTTGATTTCATTTGTTACCCAACTAATAGTAGCTCGCTTTTCTCCGACTCTATTAACCCCAGAGCATGAATGAGTTGGATATATTTTTCTAACCTCGAAGGAGTGGACATCAGAACACAATGAGGTATGTTCTCTCCATGGATAACCTCTAGATGCGCAAGTAGCAATTACTCTAGATTTTTCACTAGCCTTTATTTTTATAGCAAAATTTTGTAAAATTGCATCAGACCTAACTGCTTGTTTAAAATTTTGAGAATCCTCAAATCGAGAACCAACACAGAGAGTATTTGCATCATCAGTTTGGGGTATAAAGAAATCGTCGCATAGATCATTAACCTATAATATCAGTTTGACGCATTCAGTTAACTGCTTCTCTATTCCAGATTGATTGTTTTGTGATTGAGACATATCTTCCTCATAATATTTCATTGCAACCACCATCTGAATTATATTCCTTTCATAAGTACTACTAAGCATGTCAACTAAATCTGAATTGGTTGAAACCAACATGTAATGCTTAGGTCATGTTCCATTGACGTGATAGTGTAAGTCGAAAGCTTGACCTCTTAGCCAATGACAAAGTGCTTCAATTCATTCTTTTAGCAACAACAAAGTGATTTTATCTCTCTGAATCTTTAAGGTTTTCTGACTTCCACCCACATACTTCATTTGATTATGAGTCTGCACCTCACTCCAATATCCACCAAATTTGGGGACTATGAAGTAAAATTAACCGATTCCATTTCTGTGTAGGTAAATAATACATGAGTTAGCGAAAAATAGGTAGTAAAAACAGTAAATCAAATTGAGACAACACGGTTTGCGGAGTTCTTTCGAAATGAGGCCGGGATCTTACAAGAGAAAGCGAACGGAAGACAGTCGTGTGAACGGAAGAGAGTTACACCAACGGAAGACACTCATGAATGGAACACAAGAAATCAAAGGAGAATGCCACAGGTTTGGATGGGGAAGATCCTTGCGCGCGAACGACTTGGATAATCCCACCATTGTCGCACATGAACAGGAGACAGAAGATGTGGATTTCTAACGAGGCATTAACGGAGTGTTAAAAAAGATGTAAAAGAGGGTTTTATGTGGTATATTAGTAAATATAATAGTTTGGGTATTAGATTTGTAATTTGAATTGTTTTAAGTCTCATGCATGTAAAAATCCCATGATATAATCAATTGTCATAAGAAAGACCATATGGAGTGGTAGTGCAAGGCCAAGATCATGTTCTTAATGAAGTTGAAGAAGAATTAGAGGAAGAGGGTGGATGATGAGGTGGAGTAATTTCATGATGATAGTCCTCTATCTAATGAGGAACTTAAGCATGTTGGAGACCCTGTAGGTATGATGAGATGTTTATTTGTATCTAGAGATAAAAAATTGTTAAAGGAGAAGTATTCTTACAATAATTTTTAATTGCAGAAGAAAATTTTATAAATTGTTTATTGATGGAGGTAGTGCCATAAATGCGGTATCCACACACATACTTTCAAGAGTTAAGCTAGAACCCCATCCAAAGCCATATATAGAGAGTTGGTTAAATGATACTATTTTATCCATCACAACTAGATGTTTGATAGTTATTATGATAGATGGTTATATAGATAATATTTGGCGTGATGCATTTTAAATAGAGGTAGCCCATGTCATTTTAGGAAGATCCTAATTATTTGATAAAGATGTCATACATTTTTGTTGAGAGAGCACTTATATATTTCAATTTAAGGACAAATTTAAAGCTCTGGCCATTTAACCCATTTTAAAGTGTAAGACAAACTCCACAAATTATTTTTTCCACCCCCTTTTACACCTATATTAGCCATATAAACTGCGCATCAACAAGATAAAATTCTCATGCTTCATTTGAATATGACTAGAGTAACCCTAGGGGTGTCAATATTTGACACGATCCAAAAACACGACATGAACCCGACACGAAAATTTCGGGTTCGGGTCTTGATTTTCGACCCATTTCGAATTTCGAGTTGGGTTCGGGTTAACCTGAAAATGACCCGGAGCCCTGTTAGGTATCTTCACAGCGAGCGAACTCCTGTCGTTTCTCGATTTCTTCCAATCAAAATGTTGTAACTTCTGATCCGACCGGAAGTGAACGTCGTCCAAGGAGCGAAGTTGAGCAGCAACGAAGGAGCCGGCAACTCCTTCACAGCGAACTCATGTGGTTGCTTCCAATCGAAATGTTATAACTTCCGATCCTACCGGAAGTGAACGTTGTCCAAGGAGCGAGGTTGAGCAGCAATGAAGGAGCCGACGACTCCTTCACAGCGAACTCCCGTCGTTGCTTTCGATCAAAATGTTGTAACTTCCGATCCGTATGGAAGTGAATGTCGACCAAGGAGTGATGTCGAATAGGAACGAAGGAGCCAGGCCAGCCAGCGGGCGGTGAGGCTGTGACTCCTTCAAAACGAGTGAACTCCCATCATGCAGTCGTTGCTTCCGATCAAAATGTTCTAACTTTCGATTCGACAGAAAGTGAACGTCGTCCCCAAGGAGTGAAGTCGAACATGAACAAAGGAGTTGGACTGGGCCAGCCGAAGATTCCTTCACTGTGAGCGAACTCCTGTCGTTGCGATCAAAATGTGGTAACTTCTGATCCATGGATCTAGCGAGTTGAACTTCTGTCACAGAGACTAGCGATCAAAGTCGAACAATAACTCAATTTTCAGTTCGGGTCGGGTTCGGGTCCGAAAAAACTATCCGTTTGCAAAAACGGGTTAGGTTCGGGTTGACCCTAATAGTGTCAGGTCAGTTCCGGGTTCGACTCGAACCCGACCCGTGATCCGAAATTGACACCCCTAAGTAACACCATTTATGAAAATAATTTATAGTTGTAATTCAAAGAAACCAATTCTTCTTTTAGTAGCACTGTTTCTAAGACCACTTTAAAATAATCCTTTGAAAAAGTTTATAGATACAATTCTACTAAACAGTTGATCTTGCTAACATCTCCACGCATGCATTTTCTAATTCTGTATTTACATTTGCAGAAGATTTTCAAAGCAATCATGATAATGTAAAGAAACAATTAAAAATTATAAATACAAAATATATTGAATCTAGAAATAAAAATTAAACTTTTAAAGTGTTTAACATTGGAGATTGTGTTAATAGGAATCCTCTCTAAAAGATATACTTTCACTCAATTTTGGAAATTACAAGCTAGGATATATGGGCCATTTAAGATTATTAGAAAAATTGGCACAAATGCATATGTTATTTAATCGCCAAAAGCATGTTTATCAACCCAATTTTTAATATGGAAGATCTTATATCATATAAATGAGTTTGTTAAACTCTAAATGCATATGAAACTTTTGCAATAACACCATACCATTGTTTGCATGAGCTAAATTGACACTCAATTTTTGAAGTGGACTACATCATGACATATGAGGAGGATTAGTTTTGCGATCGTAGTTCCCAAGTGAGGTGTGAGGTGGAGAAACAAATTACCTATTGAGGACACTTGGTTCACTAGAGAGGATTTGTAAAAGCTAGCACTAGACCTGGCTGTTGACTACTTTGACTTAGGAAATGATGAAGCACATGGAAGAAGGTTCTATCACTAGGGCAAGAGAAAAAACACATGAAGATTCAACTATGAAGGATCAATGAGAATTATTCATGAGAATCTATATATTTTTTATATTTTATGAGTTGATCTTATATGTTTATATAATTTCATGTATTTTGTATTGTAAGTGCTATATTGACTTCATCTTATTCTATTTTGCTTTGTTAGTAATCATTGTATTATATCTAAGTCATTCTCAAGGTAGGAAGGGCCGACCATGCTAGAGTATGAGCATGCATGGAGGTGATTTAGGCAGTTTTCAAGTGTGGTTCATGCATAGAGCAAGGGGCCCGACCCGTCCTTTCTCTCCCCTTTTCCTCTTGTTTTAAGTTTGAATGAAGATGTGCGTCTCTTCATTATAATTCAATTGTAGTAGAACTTCTTTTGACTGAAATGAAGTGATTATTATTGTGCTACACATTTTGGAGTGAATTCCAAAAGCCAAAAGGTTTAGTTGCTGGCCATTCTAAGGAGGTTGGATAATCTTTTTGAATTCCCTACTTTGGTGAGTATCTTTTAATTTTATGCATTTGTTTTTAATTCATAAAATTTCACTAAATTCTCCTGATCATTAAGCTAAATCTCATACTTCAATAAACCTAAAATTAATTGGGGTTGTTCTAGTCAAATTTTTGGAGAAGAAATCAGCCTTAGTTCTCAAGTTTATTGACTGTTTTTATCATATGTGTATTTAGTCACGTATAAAATAAATAAAAATAAAAAATAAAACTGCAAAAAATAATCTCAAAAATTTCAGATCACATTTAGAGAGTTTTATTGACCATTTTCAATTGGAATTATTGAATTCTATCTGTTAATCTGTTCTATAGGAAACTACAACTAATTCCTAAACATTGGTCTGTTCTAGACATAACTAACCTATATCTATTATAAAGCACACTTAGAACTCTTAAACCTATCCAATCCTTATCAAACATAACAGAAAAGAACTAGACAAATTATCAAATTAAGCTCAAGTTTCTTGGATTTAGATATCTGTAGAGGGATGATCAATTGGTAGAAGTTGGATTTATATTCTTTTTATAGAATATAGAGTTTGTGACCTACCTCCAAATTTCACCTACCTTCAAAGTAACTCTATAAAAATTAATCTTAACTCTTTCAATCATATGAGAAGAGTTCCTCCCATCCATCAATTGATCACATTAGAAATCTAGGCCCCACCATCCAACATCTCATCAGCAATTAGCATAACTACTTTTTTACTGAGCATGGCTAATTTGATTTTTATATTATTTTGCTAAAGTTGGTTATCTTTATTTGTCTCTCTAAACTCCAATGCATGCTGAGCAATGTTTAAAATTGTGTATTCGGGTATTGAGGCGTTTTTCATTCGTGAGGCGAGGCGTAAGACTCAAGGCGTTTTGAGGCGTAAGGCTCAAAATCAAAAGATTGCGTAAATATAAAATGATAAATTTTTTAAATACTAATGAGTGAATAATATAAAACATAAAAAAGCATAAGATATGAAGTGAAATCAAAATATCTCAATAATAAGACAACATGAAATATAGTTCAACTCAAAGTTCTATCTTTCCCAAATCCTAGTATTCTTTTCATTAACATATAATCCCAATTTCTAAAAATAAATAGCAATGACATATCACATAAGAACTCATAAATCATCAGCACTGTCATCACTAAGGGATTCTTCATTTGAATCATCATTATGATGAACTACTCTCTCCCCTTCCTCGTCTCCTATAGTCCAATGTCGGGCATTTACTTCAAGATTTATATAAGTTTTAATATATATAGCGTGAGGCGTAAGCCTCATGCTAGTGAGGCGAGGTGGGCCTTAAGGCAGGCCTCAACCAAGTTGAGGCGCAAGCCTCATAACAAAAACTCAAGGCGTAAACATCGAGGCGTTTTTTACTGGAATTGCGCAAAGGTGGGCCTCATATTGCGCAATTTTAAACCATGATGCTGAGGACATCCTTAGCAAGTTTTTATGCCATAACATTGACCATTATGTTGTATCTTCATGTTTGTAAGCATCTTTGATACGAATAAAAACTTGGATAGAAATTCTTTTTGATAGCATGCATCCTATGAATAATACAGGGCAAAAATTGGGGAATAGTTGGAGGTTCATTCCATTATTTTTGTAGAATTTAAATAATTCTAGGAAAGCTTTTTATATGAAATATAAAAAAAGAATAAAAGTTCAAAATAGTCCGACTATTAATAAATGTCTATTAATAAATGTCTAATTTTTTGTAGAACTTAAATAATATGAAAAAAGAGTAAAAGCTCAAAATAGTCCGATTATTAATAAATGTCTAATTTTTGTATGATTTGGGGAATAGTTGGAGGTTCATTCCATTATTTTTGTAGAATTTAAATAATTCTGGAAAAGCTTTTTATATGTTATATGAAAAAAGAGTAAAAGCTCAAAATAGTCCTCCGACTATAATGCAATAAAAAATGTGGGAGAGGGCCCCAAAATTTTTATCACAAAAAGACAATAACTTTCCTAAAACTGCTTGCCAAATGTTGAGAAGAAAGATACAGATGGAATGGCACTTGCGGAGAGACGAAAGAGGTTAGAAGCCGAGAAGAAGGGTGGAAAGAACTCGCAAGTCTTCCCAAGAGATAGAAGAAGAAGTGGACAAAACTCGCAAGCTTTTCCAAAAACCCTCAGGTTTCTTTCCAAAAATCACATTTTTTTTCACTTTTTTAAAACAGCTCAATACATCAACTATTTATAAACATGAGAGGGGAATACAAACATCCATAAAACATTAATTAAAAAGCTAAATAGATTTAGGGAAATGAAAAGCCAACAGCCACTTCAACATTTCCCAAAACTGCACAGGAAACAAAGCATCACAAGCCACGGAAAAGCCCCCCCATCAGCCACAGGAAAACAGCCCAGGCGGAACCCGAAGAGGCAGCCGCAAGAACCCAGGAGGCCCGCACGGAATCGAAGCACCAAGGCACGGGAAACGCCACCAAGGCACGGGAAAGGCCACCCAACACGAAAAACCAGTAGCCAACCAGGGAAAAAAAGGAGCCCAAGCACGGAAAACCAAGAGCCATCCACGAGAAACAAATAGACAAGGGGAAGGAGAAGAGACAAAAATTAATGAGCTACTAATAAATTAATAAGTGAACTAAAAACATAGCTCATAATGAGCTAACTCTTAGTTCAAAAATTAATGAGCTAGCAAGCTCAAGGAAATTCAAAATCAAATTTTTTTGGGTTTGATTTGACCCCCCCTTTGTCTACATCAGACTCCCCTTCTTGAGAACTCGTCTCCCAATGAGTTAGCTTTGTTCTGAAGGTGTTGCATCAAGAGACACCAAGGCGTGAGATTGCTCACTTGACACCAAGACTCAAATGACAATATGACTCAAAACAAAACTTACATGATAACTAATATGACATCAAGACACACGACTTATAAACCTAGGACTTCCTAACTTGCTCTGATACCAAATTAATGCAATCAAAAATTTGGGAGAGGGCTCCAAATTTTTGATCACAAAATGACAAGAAAGACAATAACTTTCCTAAAACTGCTTGCCAAATGTTGAGAAGAAAGATATAGACAGAATGGCACTTGCGGAGAGACGAAAGAGGTTAGAAGCCAAGAAGAAGGGTGGAAAGAACTCGCAAGTCTCCCCAAGAGATAAAAGAAGAATAAGTGGACAAAACTCGCAAGCTTTTCCAAAAATTCTCATGTTTCTTTCCAAAAATCACATTTTTTTCACTTTTTTAAAACAACCCAATACATCTACTGTTTATAGGCATGAGAGGGGAATACAAATAGCCATAAAACATTAATTAAAAAGCTAAATAGATTTAGGGAAATGAAAAGCCAACAACCACTTCAACATTTCCCAAAACTGCACAGGAATCAAAGCACCACAAGCCGCAGAAAAGCCCCCCCATCAGCCATGGGAAAACAGCCCAGGCGGAACCTGAAGAGGCAGCCGCAAGAACCCAGGAGGCCCGCACGTAATCAAAGCACCAAGGCACGGGAAACGCCACCAAGGAACGGGAAAGGCCACCCAGCACGAAAAACCAGCAGCCAACCAGGGAAACCAAGGAGCCCAAGCACGGAAAACCAAGAGCCGTCCATGGGAAACAAATAGACAAGGGGAAGTAGAAGAGACAAAAATTAATGAGCTTCTAATAAATTAATAAGTGAACTAAAAACATAGCTCATAATGAGCTAAGTCTTAGCTCAAAAATTAATGAGCTAGCAAGCTCAAGGAAAGTCAAAATCAAATTTTTTTGGGTTTGATTTGACCCCCCCCCCCCTCCTTGTCTACATCAGACTCCCCTTCTTGAGAACTCGTCTCCCGATGAGTTAGCTTTGTGCTGAAGGCGTTGCATCAAGAGACACCAAGGCTTGAGATTGCTCACTTGACACCAAGACTCAAATGACAACATGACTCAAAACCAAACTTACATGATAACTAACATGACATCAAGACACACGACTTATAAACCTAGGACTTCCTAACTTGCTCTGATACCAAATTAATGCAATAAAAAATTTCGGAGAGGGCCCCAAATTTTTTATCACAAAATGACAATAAAGACAATAACTTTCCTAAAACTGCTTGCCAAATGTTGAGAAGAAAGATACAGATGGAATGAAACTTGCGTAGAGACGAAAGAGGTTAGAAGCCGAGAAGAAGGGTGGAAAGAACTCGCAAGTCTCCCCAAGAGATAGAAGAAGAAGTGGACAAAACTCGCAAGCTTTTCCAAAAACCCTCAGGTTTCTTTCAAAAAATCACATTTTTTCACTTTTTTAAAACAACCCAATACATCTACTATTTATAGGCATGAGAGGGGAATACAAACAGCCATAAAACATTAATTAAAAAGCTAAATAGATTTAGGGAAATGAAAAGCCAACAACCACTTCAACATTTCCCAAAACTGCACAGGAAACAAAGCACCACAAGCCGCGGAAAAGCCCCACCATCAGCCACGGGAAAACAGCCCAGGCGGAACCCGAAGAGGCAGCCGCAAGAACCTAGTAGGCCTGCAGGAACCGAAGCACCAAGGCATGGGGAAGGCCACCCAGCAGGGAAAACCAGCAGCCAACCGGGAAAACCAAGGAGCCCAAGCACGGAAAACCAAGAGCCATCCACGGGAAAAGAATAGACAAGGGGAAGGAGATGAGACAAAAATTAATGAGCTACTAATAAATTAATAAGTGAACTAAAAACATAGCTCATAATATGCTAACTCTTTGTTTAAAAATTAATGAGCTAGCAAACTCAAGGGAAGTCAAAACCAATTTTTTTTGGGTTTGATTTGACCCACCCTTTGTCTACATCAGACTATTAATAAATGTCTAATTTGGTCACAAAGTTTTGCATTGCCCCATTTGAGTATCTCGACTATTATAAATTGAGTCAATTTAGTTCCAAACTCTAAAACAAGAGTTAAAGTTAACTCTAAAGTTAAATATGAAGGGTATTTTAGAATTTTTCTCCAAAGTTAACTTTAACTCTTATTTCAAGCTCTGGGATTAAATTAGTTTAATTCTAATAGTCAAGGGACTAAAATGTGGCTATGCAAAATTCTCGGATTAAATTGGACATTTATCAATTATTAAGGGTCTATTTTGAGCTTTTATTCTATGAAAAAATATGGAACAGAAAAATAACCACATAATTAATTACAATAAGACAACCTATAGATGTTTCTTATATGAATTGATGAGGTGGCAACAAGGTTCCCACAAATCCATGAGGTGGTAGTAAGGTAGAGGCCGCTGTGGGTCCAGGAATGCTAGAAGTATGGGACATATTTCACTCTTCTTTAGTTTAATGAATGAATGTTATCTATTTCAAACTGGGCTGATAATTTTGGAAAGACTACTCTGATAATTCTTTGCTACGAATGTTCGTATGTTATTCACATTTGGTTGCGAATGTACTATATATAATACCACTTCCTAACTTCTCCTTTATAAAATATCAATTAACTTTCAATATGCTTTGTGCTATAATTTGGAAGGTATTATGAGTAATATCAATCGTTGACTTGCTATGACATGTCCATTCAGCCTTCAAATATTCCATGATAACTTTTATCCCTAGCGATTCATAGATCTATAGTGCCATAGATATAAATTTAGCTTGTATGCTAACCCTTTAGATATTGTAGAATTCTATATACTATTCTATGACGTGATTCTTTATGATTATATATGAATTGTCTCACAACATTGACAATATAAATTTGTTTGTTTTCATTATCATTATAGTTGGCTATCTTTTATATTATAAATGTTCATACATATTTAATTTTATATTTATTCATAATTTTTTAATATTTTACACTATGCTTAAAATAGTATGATCTATATTGTGTTCTAGTTACTATGTCTTAACAAGACCTTTGTGCTATAGCATGTTATTTGTCATTTACAAGAATGATTTATACCGTTGTAGTGATTTATTTGATTTGTTTGTTATAGTAAAGATTTATCTACATACCACTAATTTTTTTTCCTTTACGTAATTACCCAAATCTCATATCTTGTTTTCTTAAAGTGTTTTCATTTCTCCTTCTGATAGCTTGTTTCTGATTCTTGTTATTTAATTTCATAAAGAC
The DNA here is from genome assembly GCF_001605985.2 of Dendrobium catenatum. Taxonomy (NCBI): domain Eukaryota; kingdom Viridiplantae; phylum Streptophyta; class Magnoliopsida; order Asparagales; family Orchidaceae; genus Dendrobium; species Dendrobium catenatum. Next base: position 1,053,929 of record NW_021319610.1, read on the forward strand.
TATCTTAGGGATAGAAATAATATGAATGTTTATAAGGAAGGTTTGATGATTATGACAAATAGTTTTGCATGATAGAACAAATATTGAGGATGTTTAATGAAAGTTCTTGTATCTTTGTTGCTAAGACTTTTCAATTGCATGTTCAATTGTTTCCTCGGTGAATTCAGTTACAGGGAGTAATTTGGTTGATTGAACTTTCATGGATCAAGGGATTGTTGCCTCTCTTCTTGCGTAAATCTCTAGTGGCTTAGTAGAAGTTGTTTCAGGTATAGATTTGGTTTGGGTATAAGTATCTGATTCTAGAACATTGTTGTTTGTTGGATGAGTGGCAAGGAAGGGCAATCTTGGAGGAAGAAATCTGTCTTTATTATGTTAGAATGATTTATTTTGGGGAAGGCAACTAGTAATAAAGTAATATTCTTTATTGAAAGTGCATCAACAAATACATAAATGTTTCTAATGGAGGGATACTAGCATTTATATCCTTTTTATTTGGGAGAATATAGTCAATGAAGATGCATTTAATTGCATATAGATCAAGTTTTCCTTTGTTTTGGGGATATTTTATGGAATAATATTTTTTGAGATGTTGAAGTCAGGAAAAACTTTGGTTAGGACTTGTGCAAGTCTCCTGTACCCAATAATCCTTACAGATAATCAATTTATATGTTTGAGTAGCTCTAGAAACAACTTCCCTTTAGAATTTTTTTTTGAAAAAGGAGAGTCCTTATGGTAGCAAATAGGTAGTTATTATTTTAACCACTTGTTTCGTTAGGTTGTGTACATACAACATGGCAAATGTATTTTTTATTTTTTTGGGTAAAGTATGAGGAGAGATAATGATTAAAGTAGTTTTTGAGATTTTCAAATCTAAAATTTTAAATTAAATTTCAAATTCATTTTTGATCAGATTATGAAAGATGAGAAAGATGTTGTTCAAAAACCTTTTGGCTTTTGGTAGAAATATTCCCAACAATTGAGTACAACCATCTATAAAAGTTATCAATCACCGAGTTTCAAAAATGTTAGAGGTAGATGATTGTCCCCATATGTTACTATAAATGAGAGAAAGAAATAAGAGTTATTGTCTTATTTAACAGAAAATTGATATGTTTGTGTTTTTTCAGCTCACAAGCATCACCATTTCTTTAATATTGATTTCTTTCAATAATGAAGGAAAGAAAGTTTTTTAACAAGAAATAATGGGTGATCATGGCATAGGTGTTTAGCTAAATCTTACCTTTATCAGATCTTAGGGTTTTTGAAAGAATTGAAACTTAAAGTTCTTGGATCATTTTTAATCGTTGGATTCCTCAAGGTGGTAAATATAATATTTTTCTTTAGCAAGTCTAATTGTCCTCCTCTTGCCATGTATTTGAAATACACAATATCATAGGCACAACCTAACACTTTACTTAGAATCTTTAGTAAGCTTTTAAATGGATAAAAAATGGTCAATAGTTTTTGCATACGGAGGATATTTTGGAGTGTTAAGAATTTGTTAATAAGAATATCTCATTGGTAGGCCATATTTGTCAATGATCCATTGATGATATTTTTTTTAATTGTTGCTTGGATAATGTGAAATAACTTTTTAAGAGTTGGTCATATGGTTTTATGCTTTTGAGTCAATGATCCATGAACTAGTATCAAGTATCTTTGAGAGCTTACAGGTATGAAAATAGAATGTTATATGAGAAAACTGCGGTAGATGTACCTGTTGTAGGTATTTTTTCTTATAATGCCTAGAAGTTTTTCAGAACTCAAGAGGAGATTCTTTGATGTTACTTCTTGTATGTGTTCTATATGCATGTCTTTTTTTTCTTGTCCTTATTGTGCTGCCTAGTCTTTATTTTTTGTGGTTTGCAACAAAGTTTCCAACATCATTTCTTTATATGCAGTGGCTTTTTGCAATATGCACACCATATAATATTTGTATTGTTCATCTTTGATCAAAGTTGTGAAAACCTGATCATGCAATGAATTGGATGAATGTGAGGATTAAGGCTTAGGGGCTATTTAGTTTGAAGTAAAAAGGTGTAAAGTATTCCAAATGTAGTGTAAAATTTTAGTGTATTTGAAATTTATCATCTAGTTCATTTTGTATGTATTTGGAATTCCTAAAATCTGACGATTTCCAAATACACTGAAGCTTCATTGCCCCCCGCCCCCCGCCTCCCACCCCCCGTTGTTGGCCTGTCACTATCAAAATCAGCCACCGTCAACCACCACCAGGGCTGACATCCGTCTTTGATCGCCGCCACAGCCGGTTGCAGTTGCCCATCACCCACCGCCACCCACCATTATCATTAACAGAAGACAATTGGCCGCTTGCAACCATCGCCGCCCGTCATATAGCCGGCCACCTCTCCCCGTCACCGACAGCCACCACAACTTCTTACTACCTCTACTGGTCATACTTCACACTATATTTATTTTACTTCAATCCAAACCAAAGAAAAAAGTAATTAATTGTATTTCTTTTACATTTATCCAAACAACTCTCAAGTATTTCACATGGATTAAAAAGGCGTTCGAGGCGGACGCCTCGAGGCGCGCCTCGAATCGAGGCAGAGGTTGGGCGAACTGAGACTTAAGTAGGCTTACGCCTTTTTCCACAGAGGCGCACGCCTCAAGGCATGAGGCGTCGAGGCGCATCGAGGCAACGCCTCAAAAGGGAGAAAGTTACCTTCACAGCTAGCAAGCTCCTGTTGTTTCTTTCGATCAAAATGTCGTAACTTACGTTCCGACAGGAAGGGAAAGTCGTCGAAGGAGCGAAGTCGAACAACCACGAAGGAGCCAAAGAAGCGATGCGTGCAATCTCTACACATCCTGTGAAGCAATGAAGCCGAACAACAAGGACGAAAAGAGAAGATGAAAGGCAAACCCTAGATGCGGCTAAGTTATTATTGATTAACTTAGTTAATATGATTTAAAATATTAATAATTAATCAAATTAATTAAATAATTAATAGTATAATTAGTGCATAAATTAATTATCTAATTTAACTTAATTGGCTAATTAGTAATACAATTATTAATTAAATATTAATATAATTATCCTAATTAATATAAATTACATATTATGAAAAGATTTTCCTTTTCAAATATAAACATTAATGATATTCATTCAAGTTCATAATTGACTTAATATTTTGTCATTTTTATCATTATTTATACTTCTACATTAGCTTTTTTTTTTTACCATTTTGAGGCTTAAGCCTCGCCTCACTTAGAGTAAACCGTAAGAAAAGCTATCAAATATCCAATGAAGAGAGGGAGAGAGATCCTCCAATGATGAGGGGGAGGTGCAAGGGCTGGCATGTGAGGGAGGAGTGAGGCACTAGATTTTTGGATCAGTTTTTTTTTTTAGGGTTAATACTTAGTAGGGTTTACTTATTTAGGGGATTTGAAGAATTTTCTACTTACTAAATTTAAAGTTTAAGAAAAAATTAGCTTTGGATCAATGATCAACAATTCTTAATAGGATAGGATCTCCTTGCTTAGGTATGGTGCCAAGTAATTGACCCTATGTTTCTCTTCCCTTAAAAGGCATGCGAACCAACTTTGACCATTTTTTATTGTTATTTTCATTTAATCGATATATTGAATGGTGCTAGGTCTTAAGTCCTGGATGAGAAAAGTGGAAGGTTGCGTTAGGTAGTCGACAACCAGCGTAAAACTTGTTGAATAATCATGACATGAATCCTTTAAAAAATTGTGTTAATACTATGACGTCCCCTAGAAGCGACACATTTCATGGCCTGAATACAACGACAAGTGTGCAAGGACCATTGCATCGGGGCGCCTAGATTCAGTGTTAAGTAGGTAAGGGATCCCACATCAAGGGCAGATGTAGGCAAAGCATGGTTTAAAATTGTGCAATATGAGGCTTGCCTTGAGGCCCGCCTTTGCGCAATTCTAGTAAAAAACGCCTCGATGCTTACGCCTTGAGTTTTTTTTATGAGGCTTGCGCCTCAACTTGGTTGAGGCTCGCCTCGCCTCACTGGCATGAGGCTTACGCCTCACGCTATATATATTAAAACTTATATAAATTTTGAAGTAAATGCCCAACATTGGACTCTATAAGAGAGGAGGTAGGGCAGAGAGCAGTTCATCATAATAATGATTCAAATGAAGAACCCCTTAGTGATGACAGTGCTGATGACTTATGAGTTCTTATGTGATATGTCATTGCTATTTATTTTTGGAAATTTGAATTATATGTTAATGAAAAGAATAATGGGGTTTGGGAAAGATAGAATTTTGAGTTGAATTATATTTCATGTTGTCTTATTAATGGGATATTTTGATTTCACTTCATATCTTATGCTTTTTTTATGTTTTATATTATTCACTCATTAGTATATAAAAAATTTATCATTTTATGTTTACGCAATCTTTTCATTTTGAGGCTTACGCCTCACCTCACGAATGAAAAACGCCTTAATACCCGAATACGCAATTTTAAACATTGAGGCAAAGAAGGTAGTCCATGAAACTAAAATTAGGATATGAACTTCGAATATAGGCTCCCTTATAGGAAAACTAATGGAATTAATATAATTATGATTCTTAGAAAGATAAATATTCTGTGCATTCATGAAACTAAATGAGTTGGAGAGCAGGTTAAGGAGATTGATAGTTTAGGATATAAACTATGGTATTCGGGTAGGAGTCATACTAAAAATGATGTAGGTGTGATTATAGAAAAACGTTTGAATGATAATGTTATAAAAATTAATAGAATTGGAGATAAAATTATAGTTTTAAAGATTGTTGTTGATGCTAAGATTATTAATATTATAAGTGCTTATGTTCCTCAAGTAGGTTTCGATATGAGTTCAAAATTAAAATTTTAAAACGACTTAGAAGAATTAATACAAAAGATATATCTGGAGGGAAGAGTTTTTTATTGGAGGAGATTTAAATGGACATGTTGGTAGAGAGGTAGATGATTTTAAAGGCATTTATGGTGGCAATGGATTTGAAACAAAAAATGATGGTGGTTAGAACATATTAGATTTTTTTTTTAGCTTATGATTTTTTAATAACTAATACCTTATTTAAGAAAAGAGATGAGCATCTTATCACTTATAAAACTGAATATAGTAATACACAGATTGATTATTCTCTTATAAGAAAATTAATTGCAACAATTGTAAAGTTATTCGAGTGAAAATTTATGTACACAATATCGATTATTAGTTTTGGACTTTAAGATAAAAGGGCATGTTGACCTCTGTGTAAGGAACAAAGATAGATAGATAGATAGAGAGAGAGAGAGAGAGAGAGAGAGAGAGGGAGGGAGGGAGGGAGGGAGCTGAATCGACGCCGAAACAATCGCTTCTCCGCAAAATCCTCCGTAAAACTCGTATACAGCCTCGATCGCATCCCAGATCGTGTCTTTAAAACGAAATGGAAATCCCCTCTTTCTCTTTCTCCACGCACAAGCTCCGACCGAGACCCTTCTTTTCGCTGCTCACACGTAGTGTTCCCTAAGCCAAAAGCCGAACTCCACGAGATCATTCACCTGCTTCTACTCAAACCACGACTAAAGCCCCAATCCTACCCAAATCCTTCAGGCGAACTTGCCTTCCCTTTTGCTGATCCGATACTAGGTCACTCTTGTCCGATTCCTCTTGATTTGCCTTATTCAAAGTCGAACCAAACGCACTCCTCTTCCTCCGGCCGATTAGCCTCAAAGCCACCGAACCTGTAGATTGCCAGACCGACCCCTTTCTACAAGCCGCATACCTTACACTAGCAGCTCTTCCCTCTATCCACCCTTAGACATATTGCTGCAAGACCCAACAGAAGCCGACGTCGATTTCCCCTCTTTCGAAGCCTTCCCTCTCTATGCAGATTGACCGACGCCCCATTCATTGAACCCGTCGCCTCTGCCTAGCTGACCGACCCTTTGAGGCTGAATTCCACCTCCTACCCTAGCCGAAGCCAAACCACTCAATTCCCTCTTGTAAGTCACAGACCTCCTTCACTATTCTGAACTTCTCCAACCCAACACCCTCACCTTACCTCTAGGAATACCTTTTTATTTTGTTTTAATTAGTTATTAGTTAGTATTATCATAACTATTGTAATAATAGCTATTATTAGTGTATGTGTATGTGTGTATATATATATATATATATATATAATGCAAAAAATTCAAAAAAATGCAAAAAAAGAGAGGAGAAAGAAAGTTAAAAAAAAAAGATAGTAAAAAAAGCTCGATCCACATGCCAACACGTCATCGTCATATCTGATCCCTACGATGGTATATAAGTTCCAAAATCAAAACCTCGAGAGCCCGTTTTCGGAGTTCGCGACACATCGAAAAATCGCCCATGCACGTCTTTATTTTGCGTGGTGGGATGGGACACCGGTGCCACGCCTACGAGGAGGCGAGTAATCACCTTAAGCTCCATTTTGATGTTCGCGGCGTACCGGAAAACCGCCTATACATGCCTTTATTGCACGTGGTGGGATGCGAACTCAGTGCGACACCTACGGCGAGATGGGGTTACTTATAAGTATCCTCTCGTGGGGGGGGGGAGCCAACTGTGTTTTAAAACAGGTACATTCAAAGATCCCATACAAGCATTTATTGCGCGTGGTGGGAATGAAGACCATGGCCGCGGTGTCTATGGACACCTACCATACACGCCTTCATTGCGTGTGGTGAGAAGGCACATACTCCTGTAGTTTCCTTTAAACGGGGGAGACGTTGGGAGGCTGTTGAAATTTTGTTTGAAACGCATAAGGACTTAGAGAAATTATAGGGGACTTTTGAGCTCAGACTTGAATTAAATGGATCTAAATGAACACAAACTTAAATGAATTTGAATCTAAACAAGTGACAATGAATAACAGAGAATTTTGGACTTGAACTCTAATTTGAGCAAAAACAAAGGACTTTCATTCAAATTGAAAATCAGTCAAACTTCCAAACATTAAAGTTAAGCTTGAATGAACACTTATAGGAGACTTGGACAATTATAAAGGACTTTTATTGAACTTGATTTGAATAGCTTGAACTCAACAAGACTACATGAACTTGAACTCAATCGAACTTGCAAAATTTGGACTTGCACATTGAATTTGAGTTGAACAACATTGAGTGGAACTTAAACATTTGAATTCATGCAAAGACTTGAACCGCAGGGGACCTGAACGAATGGAAGAGGTTCATCAAGAGCCTGAATTATACTCGAACTCAAACAATTTGGACTTGGACTTAATTTGAACTTGAATGATCAATAAAAATTTGAATCAAATAATAAGGACTTTAAATCAAATGACAATGGCTTAAATTTATAAATTGGATAAGAAGTTTAGAGCATGAACTCTGCTTGAACTGGATGAACAATCAATGAAGGAATGGATTTGAATAATCTCTAATGAAGGCTAAGAAGTGACTACTTCAATTGGAGTGAAAATGAAGGATGATATCAAACTTATCATATGCATTGAACCTACTTTGAAGGCAAGTTATTTGCAAGTAGAATTCAACTAGCAAGCCACAAGAAAATGGTGAAAGACTTGATTTTATTATAAAACCATTACTTGGGGATTTTGAGTCATGATGATTGACCTATGATATTGAAGTTAACTCATCCATAAAATGCAAATATCTTATTGACGATAATACTAATGTTTTCAACAAACCCTATACGAACCTCATTTAATGAATGCTATAAATTCCATCCAAGCCATTATGATTAGAAGACAGTGTCTGTAAGGATACTCTCGCAATCAACGTAGAGAAAGAGAGTGATGATGAATACAAATCCCTACTAACAAGAGTAAATAATATGTAGCGAAGTGCAATTATCTACAGGGTTGTAGGCGACTTGTCATACACATTACATGTTATATGCAAGCAACCATCGGTTAATGTGCAGCAGGTATAAGCTCCCACGAGCTTCTTCTGGAGCCCTACCATTAATATTACATACTATCTACGAACAAATGCCAAAGGACTACAACAAATGCCAAAGGACTACAACAAATGCAAGCTCCTACGAGTCATTGTAGAAGATATGTCATGCACTCGACATGTTGTCTATAAGGCAGAAATAGAAGAGAACTACAGCAAATGCAAATCCCTACGAGCTACCATAAGAAACTCGTTATACATCTAATGCATTGCCTGCAACTAGATGCAAGAAGAATTATTGTAGATACGAACACCTGTTGGCGGTGACAGAAGGTTTGACAAAACCACAACTAGCCTACGAGCCATTGAAGGAGGCCCGTTACATATTTGACATGTTATATGTGGGTAAATATGGAAGAATTGTAGTAGATGGCAGTATTTACCAATAAGAGCAGGAGATTCGTTAGTGCATTACAAGCCATCTGTAGAAGGCGACAAGTGGTGCACAACCATCTACTTGCAGAAAATTACAAGCAATGCATGATAGTCTATCTGTACAAAACATGTAGATGACCAATATGATGCCACTCCACCGTATCTGCAACATCAATGCAAGCGGACAGAAGACGTTTACAAATATTTCAAAGTACCCCAACGCATATACCATAATTTGTACACACAAGTACACAAAAGGGGTAAACATAATCAAACACCCGCATGGGTCCCGGCGAGCGTGTTGTAAGAACACGCGTGACGTCTAGGGATGCTGCACGGGTCAATAAATTTGAATATGATCCTCCTAAACAGGCAAATAGGAGTTGACAAGGTTCATCAAATAATTATAAAGTGCTCCGAAAAGCCCGTATGGGCCCTGACGAGCGTGTTATTGGTTCACACGTGACGCCTAGGGATGCTACGCAGGTCAAATGGTTAGTCCAAGTTTGAGCCCGATCCTTCTATGCGGGTAGATGGGAGTTGACACTGCTTGAACCATTAAATAAATATGCGGTCGTGAGGTCGGCCGGGATATTTATTTTATATATTCATATTTGGCCATCAATAATGAAAACTCACCAATAAAGCCATGAAGTCTACGAAACCTGATCCTTTGTCGGCAAACTGAGAGAGTCGACAGGGTTCAATCAACAAAGGAAAGTAAACCCTTTCACCCTGATGATGGCTGTGTTGAATGTAGATCTCAACTGGATGGGTTAATTTCAAATATCTTCAAAATGCCACCCAAATACCTATGAAATTCAAAGCTCCAAAGAATCCAAAAATCATTTCAAAGTCTAGATATTTAAAATTGAAATCCAATCATTAATCACTTAAAACAAAATCCATTCACCCTTTGCAACAGTTTGTCGAGGTTGACAAAATTAAAATTTACTTCAGCCCATATAGAGTTATTGCCTGGTCAAAAATATTACTAGGATTCATTCTCAAATAATCTCCTGCCAGTAAGGACGTCGTACATATTCTCTGACCGGCAGTTTTGCTGCCAAATGGCACCGCAGGATAAATGATTATGACCCGGGGCCCTCTGAACCGATTGATTTTGCCGCCAAATGACACCACAGATACCGATTATGTCCAGAGTCAATATGTTCCTTAGTGGCATCAAATCCTTGAGATATGAATCAATAAGATATAATCGATAAGACATAAAGCCCTCTGTTAGCTAAGGTGGATTCAAATTTGTCTCCTTAGACAAACACCTACCCCCAGGTCTACAAGGTACCTTTGGATGAAGCAACCCATGACTGCTGATAAGGATCCTTTTGTTAGGTTGGGTCAACTACCTCTTATGACTAAGTAGACCAGGGACCACGATGGTCCGGGATGACAGAATCATGGGATCTTGATCGGGTCTGTCATCCATTCCCCTACCATCCGCTTTAAGTGCAAGATGGTGAAATTTTCAATTTTAAATATAAAACCTTCAAATTTCTAAATACCCATGCTGCTACTATATACTAGATAGCACATATTTTCTACTTATCTGATTGACGACTAGCCTTAATCGAAAGTTCTCTCTCATGACCGAGAGGAGTAGTTAACTATAGGGGCTTGTGCCTATCGGAAACCAGAACTCAGATCATAAAGTACTTGCAAAATGAGGGCGAAATCTCTGGGTAGTGTCTTATCTACAAACCCATTTGCCTTCCAAAATTTACCCCAGAACTTAATCCGTTAAAACTCCCCCGAAGAAAAAGTACAGCGGGTGGAGGCCAAGGTCGAATTTTGGAGCCCACAGGATAGAAAATAAAAAATAAAGTAAAACAATTTTTAGGATTAGATATGGGGCATTTAAAGAATATTAACAAAAGTATTTTTGAGAGTAAGATTTTAGATATTAAGATTTTGTTTGTGCATGAAGGTGCTATTGTTATATGGGAAAAAGTGACTAGTGATATTAAGACTATTGCAAAAATGTGCTTAGAGTTTCAAAGGGAAAAACTCCTAATAGTAAAAATAGTTGGTGGTTGAATTCAAATGTGCAAAAAAAGATAAAAAATAAGAAGATTTGTTATAAAAATTGGTTTAGATGTAAAAATTTTGATAATTGGAAAATTTATAAAGATGCTCGTAAGAAATCTAAGATAGTGATTTGCAATGCAAAAGGCTTAGCTTTTAATGATTTCTATAATAGGTTAGATACTAAGGAGGGAGAAAGATGTATGTATAAGTTAGCCAAACAAAGTTATAGGAGTAGTAAGGATTTAATTGAAGTGAAGTGTATTAGGGAAGAAGATCAAAAAGTACTTTTTTAAAAGATGATATTCAACAAAGGTGGATGAGATATTTTGCTAAACGTTTTAATGAAGAATGTGATAATACGATTAACTTTAGTGACTTTAGCATTCTAAATGAAAATAAAGAATTTTGTTTTTATCGGCGTATTAGTAAAAACAAAGTTAGAGAGGCTTTAAAGAAAATGAAGTGTGGAAAAGTTGTTGGACCTGATGATATTCCAATAGAGATGTGGAAATGCTGGGCTTACTAAACTTTTTAATACTGTTTTGAAGACTAAAAATATTTCAGATCAGTGGAGAATGAGTGTGTTAATTCTTATTTTTAAGAATAAAGGTGATGCGCAGGCGTGCGAATTATATAGGAATTAAGTTAATGTGTCATTTAAAACTATAGGAGCGAGTTATGGAGCATAAGTTGTGGCGTCATACTAATGTTTCTCAAAATCAATTTGGATTCATGCTGGGTAGGTCTACTATGGAAGCCATATATTTATTGAGAGCTTTGATGGAGAAATATAGAGATAATAAGGAGGATCTACCTGTGATATTTATTGATTTAGAGAAAGCATATGATAAAGTTCTAAGAGAAGTGTTATGGGGAGTTCTTGAAAAGAAAGGAGTCAATAACGCTTATATTCAAATCATTAAAGATTTGAATGTAGGAGCTATTACTTGTGTTCAAACACAAGGTGATTTGACCAAGTAATTTCCTATTTTGATTGGATTACATCAAGGATCAGCCTAAAGTCCATATCTTTTTGCTTTAGTCATGGATGCTCTCACTATACATTTGCAAGAGGATGTATCTTGGTGTATGTTTTTTGCTGATGATATTCTTCTTGTTGATAAGACTAGAGAGGGAGTTGAAGGTAAACTTGAATTATGGAGGTCAACCTTAGAGTCTAAAGGTTTTCACTTAAGTAGATCTAAAACTGAATATATGGAGTGTAATTTTAGTAGCAATAGACTTAGTGAGGGGATTGCGACTTCGATCAAGTCATTATTAAGAGTACACATTTTAGATATCTTGGATCTATTGTTCATAGTGATGGTGAAATAGATGGGCATATCATCAGCAGAATTAAAGTTGGATGGTTGAAGTGGAGGAATGCATCGGGCTTGTTGTCCGATAGAAAAGTCACTCTCAAACTTAAGGGAAATTCTATAAGATGGTGGTGAGACTTGTAATGTTCTATGGCGGTGAATGTTGGTCATTAAAAGAGAAGCATAATACTAAGTTAAGTGTTGCAAAGAACAGGATGCTTAGGTGAATGACTGGCTTTACCCTTAGAGATAGGATCCGAAATGAGCATATACATTATAAGGTTGGAGTAGCTCCAGTGGAAGATAAGATTAGAGAGAGTCGCCTTAGATGGTTTGGTCACATTAAACGGAGGCCTTCCGGTGACCCGGTTAGGAAAGTTGAGGTATTATATTTGACTTATGTTAAGAAAGGTAGAGGTAGACCTAAAAAGATATGGTTAGAAATATTAGAAATGATCTTTCTTTATTAGATTTAAATGAAAATTTGACTTTTAACAGGACACAATGGCCAAAAAAAGATTCATGTAGCCAACCCCACGTAGTGGGACAAAGGCTTGATTTTGTTGTTATTGTATTTAATGGATATTTTGCAACTCTGTCATTAAATATAGATTGCATCCCTCAGTCCCAAGGTAGCATTAGAGCAATGGAATTGTGTGCAATAGTGCTATTGTATATGGTGAGAAAACTTGTGACATCGATGTATTCATGGGAGTATGAAAAAATAAGAAATTGGAAGTCAAAGGAGCATGAAAAGAATAGAATTTGGAAATACTTCTGTTTAAAAAATTAGGAAGTAAAGAAAGAGAACACCAAGAAAAAAAAATCCTGAAGCTTTGATACATGACGAGAATTGAAGAATAGTTCAGCACAATATTTGTAAGAGAATTGAAGAAAAAAGCTTCAGGACAGGCGAAGTCTGTGACTTTTTAACAATGCTAAATGTAACTTAGCAAGCATGCGTTTTGTTGTGGTTGATATACGTCATAATCGTACTGGAACAAATAAAACTATTATTCTTCTGTATGAAAGTTTCAAGAATTATCCTTAAGCCAATTCTCCGTGTGGGTTTGCCATTTCTTTCTATTTTTCTTAACAATTATGTTTTTCAGTTCAAAAACACTGGAACAAATGATTGCAAGCCAATTGATTGTTGGCATGTCCAGTGTTTTTATCAAAATTTTGATTTGGATATTGAACTTATTTTATTGTCCTTTTCTTTGTGTCATGTTCAGGAATTTTTATTTTATCCAGTGAACGTACGCTCCTCTACGTTCGGTTCTAGGCAAAAAAAGCGCAATACCGAGTACCGAGTACCGAGTTGTACCGAGTTTTTTGAAAAAACTCGGTATTGCGCTGTTTTGGTCTAAAACCGAACGTAGAGGAGCGTACGTTCACTGGATGTAATAAAAGTTCAATAACTAGATGATTAGAATTCTTTTTGAAACAAAAAAAATGCCTTAATGTTCAGAGGTAATTTTTGTGTCATGTCCTTTTCTTTGTGTCATGTCCTTTTCTTTGTGTCATGACACAAAACTTTTATTACATCCAGTAAACGCCTTAATGTTATCATCAAAAAATTACCTCTGAACATGATACAAAGAAAAGGACATGACAAAAAAAACGCCTTAATGTTCAGAGGTAATTTTTTGATGATTAGAATTCCTTTTGAAACAACTAATAACATAATTTTTTTATTCATTTTTTTCACTCAGGCAGGTCTTGTTATCTACTCAATACGAGAAACTATATATATATATATATATCTTAAAGTCTCAATATATATATATATATATATATATATATATCTTAAAGTCACTTCACATGTCATCAAATTGATCTCATCCACGTGATAAAAAGAACTTCCAGCACCTATATATGGCAATATTAGCTTACAAAGCCAATATGTCATACGTCAGTAAAATGTCTCTTCCACTTCAGTCTGTATTACATGTTATTTGGTCATCCAATGTTCTCTTTCCATAAAACAGCAAATGTGACGCTCTTTTGACATGATACCATCATTTTGTTTCAGGTAATGTTGGTCAAGATCATGCAGTTTTCGAGCAAGGCGCATCGGCTGGCAATGTTGGTAATGCGAAATTGGTGGAACAGAAGAAGGCAAATCCTGTTGCTCTTCTTCTCTCATCTGCGATGATGCTGAGACATCTCCAGTTCCCTTCGTTTGCGGATCGACTTGAAACTGCTGTTAAACGAGTGATCGAAGAAGGTAAATACAGAACTAAAGATCTCGGTGGTACTAGCACCACCCAGGAAGTTGTTGATGCAGTAATATCACGACTGGATTGATCCATTACAATCCTATTTGTACATGTTTTTTAATTTTTTTTTAAGACTTAATATTCTCACTTTTTATGTTACTCCATTTAAATTAGTCTAATGTATGCCAATGAAAGGATCCACTTCCTGAACATAAACGTTTTTTTTTTCTGGTCCATTTTTTAACAATAATTGAATTGTGGATCTCAATGTATTTGGGTTGTAATTTCTCAGGATAAATGAGCATGATTTATTTAGTTTGGGAAATCAACCGATAGATTTTCACCTGCTATTCAGCTGGGGAATATGAGTTGCGTTTGCTAGTTAACTTGCTGTTGATTGCCATTTCCTCCTGTAACGCTAAGTTTTATAAAAGTAATTATGTGTTTTATCTATGTAAATGCTACGTATCTTTTTAATAATTCATGATGATTTTAGTTGAAATTAAAAAAAGAAAAATTTCACTGTAGATTTCCTATATAATGTGCGAAATATTCTTTTTTTTTTGTTTGAAAACAATGCAAATAGCAATTTTATTAATAAAGAAAAAAAGACAAACTCAATGATAGTTATTCTATCAAAATCTTCCTTTATTAAAGAGATAAAAGAGGAAGGAATATATTTATAAAAAAAAGTCCCAAAAGAAACTCTCTCTCAAAGGATAGTTGCATAAAATTCTGTAATGTTATTTTCCTCTCTAGAAATATAATGAAATATAATATGCTTAAAATCATATAAAAAGGAAAAATCTAATGAGGTAGAATTAACTAAGCTGGAAATGAGCATTCAACAATTTGTGCAAGAATTTGATAACATTAATGTTATTTCCTTCGATCTAAATGGTGTCAAATTTTGTCATACGTCTTCTAAAACTTTTTCTAGAGAAAGAATCACTATGAATTTTAGTTGAGCAACATCCAAATGATATAATTGTTTTCCAAAACAAATAAAAATCTTCCATTGTCATAACGAATAACTCCAATTCCATCATAATTTGAGCTTAGCAATGAAGCATCTACATTTACTTTAATCCATTTTGAAGGAGATGGATGCCAAAAATTGCAATTCAGCTCATTGAACTAATTAACACCCCAATAATCCAAAATAGGATTTAAATATGACTTGATTGATGTAGATAAAACTTCAACTGATAAAAATGTGGATGATTATGATGGTTTACCATGATTGATAGCTTTTCTATCCTTCCAACAATAATAAACCAAAGAACAATAAATTCTGGCCAAAACCTTATTTTTGATGGAAAAATAATTAAGTTGCTTACACAAACCTAAAACAGATTGAAAGATTGGGATTGGAACTACCCAATTATTTAAAACAAAGAAGTTTTCTTTTAATTTTTTACAAGAAACCGAACTGTGATGAATATTTTCTTCCAAAAGACATCCTCTTGGACATAGATATGAATCTAGTAATCTCCTATGCTTGAGCCAAGTATTCGTTGGAAGAGCAACTTTTTTAAGCCTCCACCAAAAGAAGAAAATTATGAGATGCATATTTAACTTCTTCAGCCATTTGATATCATTTGTAGCAAACAACTTGTATATTTCCTCAAAAGGCTAATGCAGAAATTGATTTTACTAAAAATTGGTGAATTAACTAAATTTCATCTTCAAATTGGTTAGAACAGAACTGAATTTTGTTGATAATATCAATCAAATATTCTCCAAACGATTCATATAAAGTAGTTGAATTCCAATTTCTATTTTCTGATAATAACTTGCAATAGAAATTCTTCAAAGACGTTAATATTAACAAATGTTGGCCATTTACAAATCGGTTTATCTCCAATCCAAATATCATTTAAAATGCTGAAGCAATTTCCTTTTCCAATTCTCCATCTTACTATGAGCTTCAAATGATTTGCTCCATCTAAAAGTATCTTACAAGTAGCCGAATTACCCTTTCGAAATGAAGTCCAAATATTGCTCCCATATTTGGATTTAATTGTTCTGCTTAGAAGGGAATCAAGTTTTTGAATAAACTTCAAAGCAAGCTTTGCTCTTAGAGGTCCTTCCCAAATAGAAGCTGGATGAAAACCAAGGCCACCATTTCTGCTCGGAAGACATAGTTCATTCCAATTAATGTAATGCATTCTTTGTTTTCCATTATCTTTATGCCACAAGAAGTTTTTGCAAATCTTATCAAGATTATGAAGTATTTCTTTAGGAACTAAGGAATGAGTAATAACATATGATGGCAGATAAAGAAGAGAAGAATTGATTAAAGTAACTCTTCCAGTTAGAGATAAAAATTTGCTTCCCCTTGAATTGAGTTTATCAACTCAATGCTTAATTAGATTCTGGAAATCTGAAATAGTTTTTCTTTCTTAACACAAAATGAAGTCCAAGATAATTTAATTCTTGAATACATCTGAAACCACTTTGATTTGAAATATTTCTTTTCTTTCTACTATACATCTTCTTGGAACAAAATGTCATGGATTTGCTAAAGTTAACTTTTTGACCAGTCCATGAATAATACTTTGATAAAATGCTTTTAATAAACTCCAAATAATGAAAGTTAGCTTCGACAAATATTAAGACATCATCTGAAAAGAGTAGATGAGAAATCCTTTCTGCATTGTGAGATATTTTAATACCAAGATTCATGGAATTTTGTTGAAATGCTATGGATAGAAGTTCTGAACAAAGAATGAAAAGAAAAGGAGAGAAGTACAATCTTGCCTAAAAGCACATTCAGCTGAAATCCAGTCAGTAAGATGTCCATTACTCAAAACAGTGAATCTAGGTAAACATACATATTGCATTACACAGTTTATGAATTTGTTTGGAAAATTCATAGTAAGCATAAGATGCTTCAAAGTTTGCCAATTCATACTATCAGATGTTTGCTCCATGTCTACTTTTAAAGTAATAAAACCATTCTTGAAAGTATAGAAATGAAATTTATGAAAAAAATTTTGGGCTAAAAGAAAATGGTTTGAAATTGATCTATCTGGAACATAAGCAACTTGCTCTTCAGAAATTAGAGATTGAATCTATTTAGAATCATATTTGCAACAATCTTATATTTGGCTTGGAAAAGACTAATGGGTCTAAATTTTGATGGCTAATAAGCATTATCAACTTTGGGATTGAGAATAACAAGTTTATCTTTCCAATTAGTAGGCATGTAAAACTGTTCGAGGTAGAATTCCAGTTGAAGAAAGTATTTCTTTATCTTGAGGAGTGGAGCGGAGCGAGCAGAGCAGAGCGGTTTTGACGGAACGTAGGCGATCAGTGGTTCTCCATCGGCCTTGTATGGCCGACGGAGGTCCTTGGTGCATCTCTGTCGTTCTTGATAGAGAGAAGAACTGGTTGAGCGGAGAAGAGTGGAGATAGATCTCGACGCTCTTGGAGATTTTGTCAGATCATTATGATCTTGGAGTATTGGCAATGCTTTGGAGTCCAAAAGATCTCCATCTGCCTGAGGTTCATATAATGTCAGAAAGAAGAGCGGTTCTGACGGAACTTATGCGAACGGTGAAGCTCCGTTGTCCTTGTATGGCCATTGAATTTCATTGGTGCGTCTATGTCGTTCTTGAAGGAAAGAAGAACAGAATGAGAGGTGAAGAGTGGTGAAAGATGTTGGCGCTCTTGGTGATTTTGTCTGATCATTAAAATTTTGGTGTTTTTGTGATGCTTTGGATTTAAGTTGATTTATATTGGCCTAAAGATCTCCTTCCGCTTGTTTTTGTGAAGGTGATCAATTTGAATTTGATTTTGGCGGAACAATTTCTGAGGCGAGATGATTTTGGCTTTTTGTCGATTTTGGCAAAATGATCTTGGAAATACTTAGTAGTTTGAATCGCGAAGGTTTTTTGATGAGGATATTGATCAAGTCCAATTCGGCACCTGTTTTCTTAAAAGTTTTTGGTGAAAGTTCTGAGGCAATCCTAGATGTGATTACTTGTTCTATTTTTGTTTTGGATTGTCCTAGTGGCATTGCTGGGGAAAATTTCTTGTTTATGAATGTTAACTGGAGTTCGGGATTGCTTGGATTTATGGATTTTCTTGATTCCATAAATGGGCCTAATGAATTTGGAGCAGTTGTTTTTTGCTTTGTCAACTTTAGCTGGAACGTCAAAATGGTTTGCCCATGGATCAATCAGGTTGAGGAAGTTGTTGGTTTATATTTTTAATGACAAATTGGTTGTTTGGTCACTTTTTTTTCAGTTGCTCCTTGAAGATCAAATCTTCTTGGTTAAAGATTTGAAGGATTTGAAGTTTTTTGGTTTTGCTCTCGTTAATGTGAAGAGAGTGGTCATGATTATCAGTTCGGTTGTCTTTGGCATTGATGAGGTCGGATATTGGCTTCTTGAGATGGTTGTCGGTATTATGGCTTTAAATTGGAAGATTAATGGTATTGTTCTTTCCAGTATGATGGATATGGGGGTGATTTTTAGTCTGCATGACTTTGCTTATGTAGAGGCTGACTCTGGGACTATTGAGGAGACAGTTGGTGTTTTTGCTTTGTCGTTGCTGATTGGTTCGTTCTTGGTGGATGTTGTTGGTTGTGTTAATGAAACATCAGAGATTTCTACTCTTGATTGGAGATTGTAGAACCCTAAGATTGATGGGGTTTTGGTTGATGATTGGATAGCTGGTTTAGTAGTTGTGTTTGTTTTTCTTAAAACTTGTTATTTTTTGCATGTTTTGCTGATAGGTTTCTTATACATTTTTAAAATCATTATGATGAAATATGTGATTTTTACTAGGTTTCATTTTCCATCTTTTGGGAAAGCTGGGATACTAACCAACCTTATAGGTTGTTTTATTATTTGGTATCTCCATCACTCCAATGGATCTAAAATGGAACTTAGTGAATCACATATCCATTATGATAGTTTTAAAGGGTTGCTTTTGCTTTCTAGTTTGTATTAGGTTTTTCTTCTTTTAATGCAATTAGCATTTCTACAACAAAAAAAAAAGTAGGCATGCCACTTGATTGAAAAAAGTTGTTGAAAATATTCCAAACATCTACTTTGATAAGTTCCCAATAGAATGTAAATAATGCAGGAGAAATACCATCTAAACTAGGAGATTTGTTTATACCCATTTGGAAGATTGCAGTTTTAAGCTCCTATATAGAAAAATTAGCTTCTAGTAATTGATGATAAAGAGTTTAATTTATCCTCATCACAAAGAAATGGCCAATCATTAGGTGAGCATTGCCTATTTCTTAATTTATCACTGAAAAACTGAGAAAATGTATTAGAAATAAAAATTAGATCTTAATATATCAATCCATTAGGCATCTTTGCTTGCATTATCTTGTTTGCATTCCTTCTATTTGAAGCAAAAGTGTGGAAAAAATGAGAGTTGGAATCTCCATGCTCTAACCAATTGGCTTTTGCTCCTTGCTGCCTCTTCTTCTCCTCTAGCATTGGGCGCTACTCCTCATGTACCTCAGGGAAGTTCCTTCTTCTAAATTTCTTATCATTTTCACTATCGTTTGCGTTCTTTTGGTTTTATGGAGCTTCCCAATTTTAGGGATCCTGGATTTTTGAATGGATCATCTTCTCTTTCATTTAAAGATGCTCTTTCTGGTGTGTCGCCTTCTTCCATTTCCTTTCTCGAACTTAAGGCATAGGGGTATGTCTGCTCTGTGGATCTTAAAGGCGGAGATCCAGTCTCTTGCCACTCCTTTTGAATTTGCTATGGTTAGAAAATTTCTTGGCCGAAGGCCATCTCTTGATGCCATTTGGAATTTCTTTTTAAATATAAAACTAAATGGCAATGTTTCTATCACTGCTCTCAATCAGCGGAATGTGTTGATTAAACTCTTTAGCGATTTGGATTATTGTAGGTTTTTTGCTCATAGGTCTTATTTTGTGAGTAATTGCTATATGAAATTGATAAAATTGACTCCTACTTTAGATATTGAGGTTGAATCTCCTATCTAGTATCCCAATCTAGATTTCCTTCTCTAATCTTCAGCCTCATTTTTTTGCCCCACGTATTCTTCACGGATTATGCTCTATTTTTGGTTAAAAATTGATAATGCGACCTCCTCTGGTTCACGTCCATCTGTTGCTCGCATTTTGGTTTGTATATGATATTGCATTGCATAGATTTCCCGATCTGTATTGATTTATTATTGCCGATTGATTTATTATTGAACAGCTTTATTGATAGCATCGCCTTGCTTTGATTTCAGTTGTAGGCTTTGGTGACCTGCTGGGCTTTGTAAGCTCATTATATGTGGTTGAACTTTTCAGGTCCGAGCAAGGCAACTGGAATGGAGTTCGATGAGAATGTCAGACGAATCCTTTCACTATTTGATTCTGGGGCATCACAAAACATTACCCTGATAAAATTTGGATTAGCTTGGATAACATTGGTTATGTTCATTCTATGGTTCTAGAAGATTTCCCTGAGTATTATGTGCATTGTTTCTCTTTGGGGTATTCGAAGGCTGGTTGCAAGATTCTACACCCTCTCCTTGACTCCTCTGCCTTGCCTCCGTATACTCTTATTGTTAATAATTTGATGGGGAAGGTGGGGATGTTGCTCTTGTGCTCCCTGGCCCTATGATGGTTCTGTCTGTTCCTGTGGTTGTGGCACCTAATGGAATTGTTGATCTTGATTCTACTGTGCACGGTTTACCTGTACCTTCTAATTGTATTTTTTCGCCTGTTGTTGTTTCTCCTATTTTGCCTTCTTTGGGAGGGTCTCTTGTTGTTCTGGTTGAATCGGTTGCTGTGTTGGATTACCTTATTAATGTTAGGTTGGTTTGTTATTCTCCTATTCTCTCCCTTGTTGCTAATGGCCATGCTAATGCTTTTTGTTATTTTATTTTTCCTGATGTTGATGCTGCTTTGGTGGTGTATGGTGGAGTGGATGGGGTTATTTCCCCTAATGTGGTTGTGGGATCTAAAAATTTGGCCCTAGCCTCCGCCTGCTACTTTTATTTTGGGGAGGAGTTTCAATGGAATTAAGTTCCAGGATAAATTTTGGAAGGCAGATGGATTTGTAGATAAGACACTACCTAAAGATTTTACCCTCATTTTACTAGGACTTTATAATCTGAGTTCTGTTTTCCTATAAGATCAAGCCCCTATAATTAATTACCCCTCCCGATAACGAGAGAGAACTTTCAATTAAGGCTAGTTGTCAATCAAATACGTAGGATCCGTAGATATATAGTATCAGGTGTATAGTAGCAGCATGGACATTAATGATTTCGAAATTTGAAGGTTCGAAGATTTGATATTTAAAATTAGAAATTTCATTATCTTTTACTTAAAGCGGATGGTAGGGGATGGATGATGGATTCGATCAAGATCTCATGGTTCTGTCATCCTGGATCATCGTGGTCCCTGGTCTACTTAGTCAGAGGAGGTAGTTGATTCAACCTGACAGAAGGATCATTATCGGTAGCCATGAGTTGCTTCATTTAAGGAGACCTTGAAGACCTGGGGTGAATGTTTATATAAGGGGATAAATTTGAATCTACTTTAGATAATAGAGGGATTTGTGCTTTATCAATCATATCATATCATATTGATTCATATCTCAAGGATTTAATTCCACTAAGGAACTTTTTGGTTCTAGCCATAATTGATATTTTGTGATGCCATTTGGTGGAAAAACTGTTGACCTCATTGTTCGAGGTCAATTTCCCTGGAATCGACTCTAGTACCTAAGTCTTCCTAGCCTAGTATAGATGTCGCTCCCATAAGATTTCCCTTAGGTGGTCGCCCACTGACATAGCATCGACTCGAGCCTATCACTCAATTCAAATCAAAATAAGTTCAATCCAATTTTAATTCAACTCCAAATGAACTCAAATGAAGCTTGATTTATAATTCGTCGAGGTCAATCAACTCAATCTAATTCATTTTCATTCAAATTGATACATTATTAAGCTTAAATCAACTCACCAATCAAAGCGAAACCAAATCAAATTAACTCAAGTCGAGTTCAATTTCAATGGCCCTGATTAGCGCGGTTTGACTCATCGTGAGCTAATGACATTAGTTGATTAAATAAATGAATGCAAATTAATTTAATTTAAAATGTTCACTAACTTCATTTAGTACAAATATATCAATTTTATTAAAATAAATTACCTATATTTTAAAGATAAAATGTCATTTTTTTAATTAAGATATGTCATAACAATCAACTCAAATTTTGTTTTTAATCAATCCTTAAAATCCTAGCCGTTGTTTTGAATTAAAATGAAAAAGAGAATGTGTAGTTAGAGCTGGTTCTAACTATCCCCCACACCCTCTCTCAATCTCAGCATTTTGGAAACCACCCAAACCCCCAAGCACAACTGCTCCCCCACACCCGAAGAAAGGTACGTCTTTATTTTCAGAAAAATTTCGATCATTTTTATTATCAATTATTAAATGTGCTTTCTAATCCCTATTTTTCATGTTTATTTGCATGAACTATGAGGAATGGTATGGCTCGAGGGAACAAAAGTACAAGGAGTTAAAGGCGTCAGTCGCCTCTATCCAACTGGGTAGAGGTGCTACGGGCGGAACCACCGGGTCGTAGCCCCCGGTGACTGTGAGTATTCTAAACTTAGAAAACCTTTAGGGGCCCCTTGATGTCGTTTGTACGAAACCTTCCCTTTTAGGTTCTTATAGTAACTTCAATTTTATTAGGTTTACTTTTATTTACTTTTAGATCCTTAAACCGCTTTATACGCACGCAATGTCCTAAGGGTTAGTGATAATAAAGATTTTCACCTATATAACAGTAGTGATATTTAAGGACAAAAATTAAGGACTGGGTCTTAGAAAACTTAGACTTAGGATGCATGTACACTTTAGGATAGAGACATATAACATATAAAACTTAGTGACATTCATTTATTATTATTATTATTATTTTATTTTAAATAAACCTTGTTTTATTCATATAAAATAAGGGAAGAATCTTTGGGAACGCAGATATCTTTAAAAACTTTATTTCTAATCTTAAATATGCTTGCAGGATGTTATTATTGTCTTTTCAGACAATATAATTTCTTGCTTGTTATATTTAATTTTAGAAATAATGAATTTTATAAAACTCATTCTTGCTTTTGGATATCTTAAAGAATGTCATATTCGTCTTTTAAGATGATATAATATTCTTTTTGTCATATCTAAATAAAAGAATGAATAAATTTTTTAAAAGGCTTATTTTCTATTTTTAAACATATTCTTAAGAATTTCATGTTTATTTTTCGAAATAATATGTTATTCTTTGAACTGTGTTTGATTATAGAAATATTAATTTTGAAAATTCTATTTTTATATTGAATCCATTATAGAATATTGTGTCAGTCTCCCGAGACTGTACTTTATTCTCAATGCAGTATTCGATTACAAAATAGGAGAAATCAAAATCTTCGTGGTGATACACAATTTTTCCCACCAAGGTTTTTCTGGCGACTCCGCTGGGGATCAATTCTGTCTCCATCTTTAGCAGTGTTTTATACCCTTTTTGTCGGAAGTATACTTGTGCTTGGCATAGGTTGTAACTACCTTTCTTCCACCGGTTCTTTTATTCATTTTATTCTTGAATAATTTGGCCGGTATCTAAAAAATTTTAGAGGTCTTATTTTGGACCCCGTTAGAAAACTAATGAGGAGCTCCTTTGTAATGACCTTTTTGTAAAATAAATCCCTATGCTTATTCGAATGCTGTAGTTACATTTTTCTTGTAGTTTGATGTTTGAGTTAGCACTGGGTCCAAAATCTCAAAGTTATAATTAAATCACTAAATAAAATTTACTCTTATCCTAATATTATATATTGCAGTTATATTTTTTTTATAACTTAATATGTGTGAAATGAGATAGGAATTGATTTACTTAGCTGGATTAATTAAACTTTTACAATTTAAATCAATTATTCAAAATCTAATTAAAATTCTCTTTTAAATTTCAGGAAAAATGACGGGTAAATTAATCTTTTCCATGTCTAACAACATGAACCTGTCCTATAATCCGTTTGCTGAGGGTAGTATAATCAAGTTTGGAAAAAGATTTGAGGATTTGCAATTGTTTGTTAGTGGACCTGAGTTCAATATTATTCCACCCAGTGAGGTTGCTAATCAAAAACCTGTCTTAGAATTCACTTTGGGATGCGGGTCTCAAACTACTCCTGTAGCCCCTAAGCCTTTAGTGTTTGATAAGATTGAGCAATCTAGTCAAGATCAAAAAGTCAAGTCAGTTGTGGTAGCAAACAGTTTAGTCCCTTTCAGTGCACCCAGTCAGTTTGAGATTGGATCATCTTCTAATTTATCGACGATTATGACTAAGACTTAGAGAAGGAATAAAAATCATCGTATAAAAAGGAGAATGGAAAAACTTGGAATGTCAAAGAAAAATGAGCTTATCCCTCCAACCTCTCCACATCTTAGTGGTAGTAGGTTCCATCTTCTCTCCGCTGCTGATGGAGAAGAAGATGCGAGGTTGATTGCTCGATCAGCCCCTACTGCTGTTAGAAAGTCTATCACTGAGCCAACAAAAAGTAAGGAAACACATGTTCAGAATTTGGTAAAGGCTATAGTACAAGATTATGCTGATGGTCCTCCACAACTAGAGAAGAATTTTTAAGAAAAATGAGAAGATTGATCAGTGATAGGATTGAAGAAGAAACCTTAATGCAAAAACTTATTAAAACTAGGGTAGGAGGTCAGTCGAGAGCGAGAGATTATAAAAGAAAATTTAAACCAACTTCAATCTCTGCTCTCACTGATGGATGCCCTAGGGAGCCAAGGAAATACAGTAGAAAGACAGACAGTATTGTGTTGACTGCTGCTTCAGTGGGATTTAAAAGTAATAAGCATGTTCCACAGAAAGTCAGTCATCAGTTGTCCCTTTCTTCTACACCACCACAGAGTCCTAGTAAGATTCAACGTAGTTCTCATACCCATTCTTCTCCCCGGATAGATAGGCACCACTCTACGGATCCTACTCCGTCTTCTTATCCTGATGTAGAGCGGTTGGAATCCTCAAACCAACCCTCTTCGACATCTGATGAAAAGAAGGTTTGGAGACCCAAAGAAAAGTCTACTTCTCCTGTAGTAGCTTCACCTGAGAAGCCTATAGAAAGTGAATTTGAAGTGAAGGAGAGGGTTGAGAATACTACTCCAGACCACATGGACTGTGAAAAGTATGTTCCTGTTGATCCAAACTATGTTTCTGGAAAATCTATAGAGGAGATGATAGGTGAACTGAAAGACAGTATTAGAAATCTGGATGAGGAAGAGGCTTTGAACTTTGACTTAGATGGAGATGATATGTTAGATGATACAGTGGCTGATGACTTTATGGTTGAAACAAGAACAACATCTTATAATGAGCAGATTGAGGACGCTGTATTACAAGATGTTCCAGTTGAGGAAGGCATAATGCCAGACTTAACTCAACATCTTGTACAGCAATTAAAAGAAAAAGATGAGCAGATTTCAAGTATGGAGAGGAAGATAGAAGAAATGATGGCCACTATGGTTTCTTTTCAAAGTCAGGGTCCTTTACCACCACGAGCACAGGTTGAGTCTTCTCAACCCGAGCCTGTTCAGGTGGTAGGAAAGAAACAAGTAATTGAAACTATAGAAGAGCACCAGCAAGATCCAGAAATAAAGGCTTCTTAATCCAAAGAGTTAAAGCAAATGGTAGAAAAGTAAGTGAGGGAGGCATTAGCAGAGTCACAGAGCTCGTCATATACTCCAAAGGGTAGACCCTACCTAGAGGAGTTTGATGCAGTTCCATACCCAAAGGGTTTTGTGCCTCCCTCCTTCAAGATCTTTGATGGTACTGAAAACCCAAGACAACACAGCCTATTTTAGAGCCAGTTGTTACAATGCTGGAGGAAGCGATGCTTTGATTTTCAGACAGTTTGTCAGTAGTCTGTCAGGGGTAGCATTTGACTGGTATGCAGATCTGCCAAATGGTTAAGTACACAGTTTCACAGAGTTAGAAAACATGTTTGTTAAAAGATTTGCAGGCAGTCAGCACCATGTTACAGTTGGGGATCTTGTAATAGAAAAACAGAAACCTGGAGAAAAGTTAGTTGACTACATACTTAGATGGAGGAACTTGAGCATGAAGTGTGAACCTCAATCGCAAGAGCAACATGCAATTGAGATCTACTTAAAAATATTCATGGACCGGTAGTATTTCTTTTAAAGGGTTTTACCATTAAGATATTTGAAAAATTGCTCAATAAGGCCTCTAGTCTCCAAGAAGAAGCTTCACAGTTCACCTTCCTTGTTGATCAGTCCTCTTCAGACCCTAAGAAGCTGAAACCCCAGAAGGTCTTTAAAAAGAAATCTTGGACAGTTTCAGCTGTGGATAAGGGAAATCAGCCAATGAAAGTGCAGGCAGAAAGGTCCCCTTTTCAATTTTATAATCAACAATATCAAAGGCTGCAGTATCCGCCACCACAACACCCGCCACTTCGAATTCAGCCAGAATTCAACCAACAGCGACCTTACCTTACTCCAGAAGAAAGAAGGGAAAATTGGGAGAAATTTAATGCATTAATTGGAAAAACTTACCCCTTTAAAAAGGAGGCTTTAAAAAAGATCTTAAAAAATCTTCTTAAAAACCCAGACTTCAAGTTGCCTGTACCTAGATGGCTAGAAGAAGTGGGTAAGTCAGATCACCCCAATTATTGCCCTTACCACCAGATGTTGGGTCATCAGCTTGAAGAATGTGTCACTTTTAAAGAATGGCTCGACAGAAACATAAAATTAGGAGCTGTAGTGATTCCCAAGGAATACTTAGTGGATCCGGGGAAGGGATCAACTAAGTGTGTGACTTGTGAGCCTATTGTTCCTACTTCTTTTTAAATTCCGATTCTACTTGGGATATAGTTTTATCCCGTTCTTCAAAGAAATTTCTAAACAAACTTTACTTTTCTTCTCTTCAGGAGTCTTTGGGAGCTCAGAAGCCTCTCCAGGTTGATCTGATAGTTCCAGAAGATGATGTAGAGATGACTCCACCTTCAGAGCTTAAGGAATCCCAAGTCAGCCAAGGTCCTATAGTTCAGAAGAAGGAGGACACTAGAGATCATTTTGTTGCTTTTAGTAGTGTTGATTGTGATGTATCTAGTAGAGTTATGTTTTCTTCGGATGGGGAGACTGTTATCCTCAATCCTCTTATCTTATATGATTTTTGTTTTGTTAAGTATGATAATGTCAAATCAATGAAAAAGGATTCTACTTATATCTTGTCTATTTCTGATAATGATGTTACGGATGACTTAAAAATTACACCTGAAAATGATTCTATGCATGATCAATTTAATTTTGAAGAATTAAAACATTC
The DNA here is from genome assembly GCF_001605985.2 of Dendrobium catenatum. NCBI lineage: Eukaryota > Viridiplantae > Streptophyta > Magnoliopsida > Asparagales > Orchidaceae > Dendrobium > Dendrobium catenatum. The sequence goes on from NW_021319610.1 coordinate 1,081,189, forward strand.
TCTTGGTTATTATTCAGATAGTGATGTCCCTGCTCTTGATTTGCAGGGTATGCCTATCTGTATTGAAGCCGAAATGTCTGATTCTAAAAATTTAACACAAGTAAAATCAGAATTAGCTGAGGTCGAAGAAGATAACCTGCCTGTCACTTCTTCTGAAGAGATAATGGAAATCAAGCTTCGTAGTGGCAAAATGTTACCACCTCACTCTTCTTCTGAAAATAAAGGAAAGCAAGTTATTGATGAGCCAGAGTCTTCTCTTCCACCTCAACCCGTTCCTTTTCAAAGTCCAATTGAGAGTGGAATGCCCAAGGTTGATTACAATGTCCTAGCTCATCTCAGGAAGCTACCTGCCAAACTGAGCATTTATGACGCCTTGATCCTTTCCAAAGAAATGAGGGAAGCGTTAATCAAAGCATTGTTAGATCCAGATATTTGCATGGCCCAGTTAACAACTGCACAGCCTGATGAAGCTCTTTGTTCCAGAAGAGTTCCTGAAATTTCTTTTTCTGATGAAGATCTGTATTTAGGGACATCTGATCACAACCGTCCACTATATATAACAGTGAACATAGATAACTTCAGATTATCACGTATCCTTGTAGATCCTGGTGCATCAGTTAATATTATGACTCTAAGAACTCTTGCCTATTTAAGAATAGACGTCCGTAAGCTCAGCTCAGATAAGATGATCTTACGGGGTTTTAACGAAAATGGCGAGAGGGCTTTGGGTTCAGTTACTTTGTTGTTAGAGATTGAGGATTTTAAAACTGAAGCTAAGTTTCATATTATAGACGCTCCAACATCCTTTAATGCTCTCTTAGGTAGACCCTGGCTTCACGAATATAGGATGGTTCCTTCATCCCTACATCAGTGCATCAAGTACATCCGAGATGGTATTGAGCACTGTATTAAGGGAGATTTGCAACCATTCTCAATTCATGAAGTAGGAATTTATGAAGATGCTGCCTATTATTTGTCTAAAAAACAAACAGTTGTTTCCAAAGATCTTAAATTGGCCAAAAATGAAATTGCACTTGAAAAGAAAAAAGAAAAAGAAAAAGAAGAAAAAATAGATGACGAATACCCCTGCCTCGAAGATAGCATTCGTTGGCATCCTGCTCCTCCCTCACAAAGAGGTGGTAGGATGACCCAACGAGGGCGAGGTAGAGGCAGAGGATGGCAAAATCATGAAAGTGCAATGTATGAAAGTATACAAAAGCAAAACCCTACGATACACATCGATTTAGAATCTGGTTCAGAGGATGAATCATGTGTACTGAAGGATGAAAATAGTAACAAAAGGCCAAAATTTGAGATCTCTTTGGAAAATGACAGTGATGAAGATAAAATTCAGGCAAATATAGAGGATGATTCAGATTTGTCTACCTATGAAAGACTTAAAGGATATGTGAAAACTTTAGCTCTAACCCCACTATCTCAAGATAGTATAGCCGGGTTGGCAGTTAAAGTTTCACCTGCTTTGAGCGATGATTGTAAAACTGCTAAGTTTATTCCTTCTTCTAGCAAAAATGATGAAACTGATGTACACATTGATGATCCTTTTATGAATGAAATAGTGGAACTCCCTTTTGATTGGTATCCTTATTGTGTTAAAAATTTAATTGAGCAAGGTCTTGCCCCATCTACTTGGACTAAACGTCAAGCTCAGTCCTTTGAAAGTCTTTGGAATACGGAATTTCATAAACCAAAGTCAAAAGCAGGACTAGGCTTTAATACTGTTTGTCCATTTGATGATGATGATTATTGCTTAGTAATTACTAACAATATAGGATATGATCGTCTTTTTATAAAGGACATTGAAAATCTTAATGAATTTTGTTTAGAAACTTTAGATGATTCGGATGATTTTCAAGTTAAGGAGGCACCTCCTGAACTTGAGGAGGAAATCCAATCAACTATTGACGAACTAAAAGAAATTAACCTTGGTAACGAAGAAAATCCATGTCTGATGTTCATAAGTGCCTTATTGAACGAGGATGAGTCAAATAACTTAGCCAAGTTACTTTCAGAGTTAAAGGATTGCTTCGCTTGGAGTTATGACAAAATGCCCGGATTGTCTCCAGAAATAGCAGTTCACAAACTTGAAATTCAACCTGACATAATTCCTGTCAAGCAAGCCCCGCGACCCATGCGCTTAGAAATTGAACAACAAGTGATAACTGAAGTTAAGAAACCGATCGATGCAGGCTTTATTCGAGAGGAGAAATATCCCTCTTGGTTGGCTAGTGTCGTCCCAGTAAAAAAGAAAAGTGGTCAAATTCGCGTATGCATCGATTATAGGGATCTGAATAAGGCATGTCCAAAAGATGAGTTCCCGTTACCCATACCAGAACTCATGGTAGACATAGCCTCTAAGCATGCAATTTTCTCTTTTATGGACAGTTCATCTGGATATAATCAAATCAAGATGGCTCCTGAAGATGAAAAATTTACTGCATTCAGAACACCTATAGGGGTCTTCTGTTACAAAGTCATGCTTTTTGGACTTAAAAATGCTGGTGCAACTTACTAGCGAGCTATGACCCGAATCTTCGATGATTTAATCCACCAACAACTGGAATGTTACATCGATGATTTGGTTGTCAAAAGTCGTCAAAGGGAAGACCACCTTCATGATCTGATAATCATTTTTGAAAGGTTGCGCCGCTATGACCTAAAGATGAACCCCTTGAAATGTGCTTTCGGAGTTACTTCAGGGAAATTCTTAGGGTTCATAGTGAGACACCGAGGTATAGAAATTGATCCTTCCAAAATAAAATCCATCTTAGATATGCCACCTCCTAAAAGTCTAACCCAATTAAGATCTCTTCAAGGTAGGTTGGCATATCTACGGAGATTCATTTCTAACTTGTCTGGTAGGTGTCAACCATTTGCTGCTTTATGTAAGAAAGATGCCCGATTTCATTGGGATGAAAAGTGTCAAAATGCCTTTGAAAGCATAAAACAGTATTTGTTAGCACCTCCAATCTTAGCGGCTCCTATTCCGGGAAAACCTCTGATACTTTACATCGCAGTTTTAGACAACTCTCTTGGCGCCTTGTTAGCCCAAACTAACGAGGAAGGAAAAGAGAACTCACTTTACTACTTGACTAGGAGACTCCTACCAACTGAAGCTAATTGCCCACCTATTGAGAAACATTGTTTAGCCTTGATTTTTGCTACCCAGAAATTAAGGCATTATATGTTAGCTCATAAAATCAATCTTATTTCTAGAGTCAATCCACTCCAATACCTGTTGAATCGTCCAACATTGTCAGGACGTTTGGCAAAATGGTCAATATTCTTACTCCAGTTTGATATCATGTTTATACCCTTACGTGCTATCAAAGGATAAGCCGTGGCTGACTTCTTAGCAGCACACCCGATCCCTGCTGAGTCCCCTCTAAATGATGATCTCCCTGATGAACAAATTATGAGTTTAGAGGAGCAGGAAGGAAATACCTGGGAGTTATATTTTGATGGTGCCGCATCTTCACAAAAGATTGGGGAACCTCAGGAAGTAATCCCAGGGAAGGCCGGTATCGGGTTAGTTTTCATAACCCCTGAAAAAGGATTGTTGCGTTATTCTTATCATTTATTAGAGCATTGCACTAATAACGAAGCTGAATATGAAGCTCTAATAACTGGTTTAGAATTAGCAATATCAATGGAAATCGGGCAAATCAAGATCTTTAGAGATTCTCAACTTATTATCAATCAAGTTGCTTGTATTTACAAAGTCTTGAAACCTAAACTTCTTCCATACTATCAATACACTATGAAGCTTCTCAAACAAATTCTAACTGTAACTTTGTATAGGGTACCCCGTGAAAGAAATTCTATGGCGGATGCCCTTGCAAAACTTGCAAAAGCGTTAACTTGTATAGAAGAAGAGTAAATCTCTATAGAAGTTCAAGGTCGCAAAATCTTATCTCCTATAGACTTGGAATTCATCAATAAAATTTTTCCTTCTGAGGGTGAGATTGTTCTTGCTATTGATAATGAAACGGTTGACTGGAGAAAACCTTTCATTGATTACTTGCAAGAAAACCAACTCCCTCAAGAGAAATCTGCTGCAGATCAAATTAAGAGAAGGGCTCTCTCCTATACGCTGATAAACGACACTTTGTACCGCCAGTCTTTTGATCAATTATGGTTACGTTGTTTTAACAAACAGGAATCCCAAAAGATCGTGACCGAGGTACATGCCGGATTGTGTGGTGCTCACCAATCTGGTCCTAAAATGAAGATGAAAATTAAAAGACTAGGATATTATTGGCCCTCAATGATTGACGACTGTATGTCTTTTGCACGTCGTTGTCACTAGTGCCAAGTACATGGTGTAGTCCTACACCAACCTCCTAATGTCCTACATCCAACAATCGCTTCATGGCCTTTTGAAAGTTGGGGCACAAATATCATTGGCCCTATCGATCCTCCCTCTTCTAAAGGTCACCGGTTCATTCTAGCGGCAACAGATTACTTTTCAAAATGGGCAGAAGCTGTTCCACTACGAGAAGTTAAAACTCACAATGTTCTCCAATTCTTTAGAGACCATATTGTATATCGATTCGGCATTCCTCGTCGAATTATATCCGATAATGGTCCCTCTTTTAAAAGTACCAAACTGAATAGTTTTGCTAAACGTCATAATATCAATTGGAGATACTCCACAAGCTATTATCCACAGGCGAATGGATTAGCGGAGGCCTTCAATAAGACGTTGGTAGGAATTTTAAAGAGAAGCTTAGAGGACAATAAGTGACAGTGGCATGAAAGTTGGGTGAAGCTTTGTGGGCTTATCGAACCACATATAGAACCCCAACTCAGTCTACACTGTTTGCTTTAGTCTTTGGGGCAGAGGATGTTCTCCCTTTAGAGGTACAGCTTCCCTCTCTAAGAGTTGCAATTAATAATAGTATCACATTTGAACAGAACGCCCGACTTCGACTAGAAGAACTTGAAGGTTTAGAAGAGAAGCAACTGTAGGCTCAACAGAACCTCGAGTTATATAAATCCCATATGGCTCAAGCACATGATAAATTAGTCTGCCCTAGAACCTTTCGAGTAGGAGAGCTTGTGTTGGTCTTACGTAGACCTATCTTGACTCATCGAAGGTTTGGGGGTAAATTTGAGCCTACCTGGGAAGGTCCTTTTGTGGTGGAGAAAGTCTACCAAGGAGGATCTTACCAATTGGTGGATTGTAAGGGTGATCATCCTATGTTGCCCATAAATGGGCATTTTCTTAAAAAATACTATGTGTAATAACGCTGTTATGAAGATTTTGCAATAAAAATACAAATTTCTCAGAATATACTTTTTTCTCAAGTTTTTGAATGTGACATGTTGTACTGGGTCCAAGTTATTTATATACTTTTGAAAATCAAAATTGAAAAATTGTAAGATTTGAAATAATTGAGATGTTCTATAATACTACTGTAGAATTGTCTTTTTATTACTTTTTCTTTTTCACATATGATGAGCCAATATAAAAATAAAATTCTCAGTGGAATATTTGTAAGTTATGAGGATCATCTATATTAAAAAAAGGAGAAAAAATTTTCAATTCAATGAATTTTCAAAATTTATATTCTTCCAAAAATTTCCCCTTCCCTTCTAGAAAATGACATATACATGATCTCTAGTAGAATATTTGCAATTTGTCAATGTCATTTGTGACGAAGGGAAATGATTCAAAACTTAAAAAAAAAAATTAATTATATTTCTAAATTCCATCCAGTTTAAATTAGTCTTTAGGTCTAAGTCCGCTTTTACGGCATCCTATCGACTTTTTGGCTTAAGTCCGCTCTTACGGCAGCCAAACCTGATTAAATCCGTCTTTAGGTCTAAGTCCGCTTTTACGGCATCCTATTGACTTCCTGGCTTAAGTCCGCTCTTACGGCTGCCAAACCTAATTAAACCTGTCTTTAGGTCTAAGACCGCTTTTACGGCATCCTACTGACTTCTAATATAAGTCCGCTCTTACGGCAATCAACCTTCAAATCTGTCTTTAGGTATAAGTCCGCTCTTACGGCATACTATTGATTTCTAACTTTTATCAAAATTAAAATCAAACTCTCTATTCCTTCCTAACTACATTCAAATCATTATATTCAACTCTATCTTTTAACGACTTTACCAAATGATACTAATTTCATTAGTTATTATTTGCTGAAGCCATCATTTCCATTATCAACTTTTAAATCAATTAAATAATCTAGATCTTTCAATCAATCAACTCAAATTTCTATCAATTTTCATTTTGATTAACTCTCAAATAACAAAATCTTTTCAAATTGAAAACGCAAATCTTTAACTTCAACTCTGGATCTAGTTGATCGTTTCGGTCAACACCAATAGGCATGATAAACTTTGGCAAGTTTATTAAGCCTATTGGGGGTCCATTTGTTGACCTCATTGTTCAAGGTCAATTTCCCTGGAATCGACTCTAGTACCTAAGTCTTCTTAGCCTAGTATAGATGTCGCTCCCGTAGGATTTCCCTTAGGTGGTCGCCCATTGACATAGCATCGACTCGAGCCTATCACTCAATTCAAATCAAAATCAGTTCAATCCAATTTTAATTCAACTCCAAATGAACTCAAATCAAGCTTGATTTATAATTCGTCGAGGTCAATCAACTCAATCTAATTCATTTTCGTTCAAATTGATACATTATTAAGCTTAAATCAACTCACCAATCGAAGCGAAACCAAATCAAATTAACTTAAGTCGAGTTCAATTTCAATGGCCCTGATTAGCGCGGTTTGACTCGTCGTGAGCTAATGACATTAGTTGATTAAATAAATGAATGCAAATTAGTTTAATTTAAAATGTTCACTAACTTCGTTTAGTTTAAATATATCAATTTTATTAAAATAAATTACCTATATTTTAAAGATAAAATGTCATTTTTTTAATTAAGATATGTCATAATAATCAACTCAAATTTTGTTTTTAATCAATCCTTAAAATCCTAGTCGTTGTTTTGAATTAAAATGAAAAAGAGAATGTGTAGTTAGAGCTGGTTCTAACCATCCCCCACACCCTCTCTCAATCTCAGCATTTTGGAAACCACCCAAACCCCCAAGCACAACTGCTCCCCCACGTCTCTCTCACTCCCTCTCTCAATTTCGGAAAACCCCCAAGCACAACTGCTCCCCTACGAATTTCCTCTCTTCTCCAAGTTACACGAACTCCAGCCCACGAATTCCCTCCCATTGGCAAGAAGACCGGTCCAATTTCCCTTTCCCACGATCTCTCTCCCTGTGATGCATGAAACCGCCCCCCTCTCCCCATCTATTCGCATGAAATCCAGACCTCACTCGGCCATTACCCCATCTCCTATGCAGTTCCAAAAAAAAACTCCCCATTATCTTTCCCTCAAATCCCGAACTCCCACTCCTATCTACCCGAACAGCCCGTCTCTCTTGCTCTCTTGGTTTTATTCGCACGAAACTGACCCCATCTCCCTCTCCGGATCAGTTCGCATGAAGTCCTCTCCTCCTCAGCAATTCACATAACCCCAAGCCACAGCTCGTCACTTCCCTGCTCGTGAGAAACCCGCTTGCCTCCAAGTTTGCTCGTCCCAACTCTTGATCGCCTCCCTGCTCGTCAAAAGTCCGCCAACCTACCCTTGCTGTGCTCAACATCTCTGATCGGTTCTTGCCATAGAAAGCCCGCCTCCCATAGCTGATCTCCTTTTGTGCATTGGTATATCTTTCATACTTTCTTCTTATTCTTTTTTTTTTCTCCTTTTTTTTTTTTAACAATTCGAAATGTTTCTCATTTATTGAAACCGTGAATAACTCTGTAAAAGTCTTCACACGTATCTTGATACAATCAAAATTGACTAAAGGATTTTACTTTTCGCCAAAGATAGAGTTTGTTTCTTAGAAAAAGTTAAAATGGATATGCTATATTTTCTTACTTTGAAGATCAAGAATATGTCTGAATTGTTTCTAATGTTTAGAAATAAAAAAATGATAAATTTTATGTATATCTTTTCTTCTGAAACGAATAAAGTTTAGTTTTCCAATTTACTTTTCCCCCCTAAGGTTCACTAGTCATTTTTGTAATCAAACATTATCTTTACTGTACACATCAAAATATGAGAAATTAGTAATTAGATATATATGAAATGTGAAGGCTATCTTTCTCTAGAAATAATATATATATATATATATATATATATATATATATATATATTCAGGTTTCTTCTTTTATTATTATTATTATTTTTTAAGACTTTCTTTTAACGTAAAAATAAAATTAAACTTTCTATTCTATTTCTTTTTATATTGTAGTATATCTTTCATTTTATGATTTGTTAATCCAGTACATTAAAATATTCTAATTGGAGTTTGAGGCTAAAAAAGTTACATAAGATAATTGATTAGTTTCTATTATAAATCTAGAAATGATGAACGTTGAAGTACATGTTTTTCCATTAAAAATTTGCCTTCATGGAATGATAGTGTGTAATGCTAAGTTTCTTTCCCTCAAGTTCAGATTATTTTGAATGTCATTGTATCTTTTATAAAGAATAAGAAGTTAAATGTTTAATATGGTTCATTGCTCCAATTGTATAACTTATTGTTTGATATATGGATAATATGTTACATTGGTTTGTTCAATAATTGTTATACATATGTTTATTCAAGAAATCAATGGCTCGTAATATAGTGTTGATTTTCATTTTAAGATACCTTATTTCATGAATAGACCCAAATTATTTGGACTACATATTCGACTTATAATTTTACTTGCTTTATATATCATTCATAAATACATAATTGTAGTTCTAATAAAGAGTTATTTGCTTTATGCTAAAGGGCTTTATATGTTGAAAGGTAGGAATTGTATGAATTTTGGAAAAGTGAAATTTGTGTTTTTGAAACGGTGACGTGTGTAAATGTGAAAAGTAAAGTATGTGTTTAGTTTGAAAAGTGAATTTTATGATTTTTAAAAATGAAAGATATTTTTTCAAAAATATGTGTCGAATTATAGAGTGTGTATGTTGGAAATTTAAAATAGTATGAAATATATAAATGTTTAATAGTGAGGTGTGTGGAATATTGAAGTGGATTGTATGTATATGTTGAAGAGTATTAGATGGGAAAGGTGAAAAGGGCATTATAGTGTTTTGAAAGGTGAAGAATGGTTTTGAAGATAATGTAGAAAATTTTAGGAAATGAAATGTTCATGTGAAAAGCAAAGTGTTTAGGTATGAAAGAAATGACTTGTGTATTTTAGAAAGGGTGATTTAGTGACTTATGTGTGTTTTGAAAGGTAAGACATTTTGGAAAGAGTGTATTATAAAGTGTATGAATTTTGAAAGATTATGATTTGAAAAAGGTTGAAAAGTGGAACTTGTGGGTGTTTTGAAAAGTGGAGTTCAAGTGTACTTCCAAAAGTAAAGGTTTCAAAAAGCAAGCAACAAAGCCAGTGTTCAAGCCCGAAGAAAGATACGTCTTTATTTTCAGTAAAATTTCGATCATTTTTATTATCAATTATTAAATGTGCTTTCTAATCCCTATTTTTCCTGTTTTTTTGCATGAACTACGAGGAATGGTACTGGTCGAGGGAACAAAAGTACAAGGAGTTAAAGGCGTCAGTCGCCTCTATCCAACCGGGTAGAGGTGCTATGGGCGGAACCACCGGGTCGTAGTCCCCGGTGACTGTGAGTATTCTAAACTTAGAAAACCTTTAGGGGCCCCTTGATGTGGTTTGTAGAAACCTTCCCTTTTAGGTTCTTATAGTAACTTCAATTTTATTAGGTTTACTTTTATTTGCTTTTAGATCCTTAAACCCCTTTATACGCACGCAATGTCCTAAGGGTTAGTGATAACAAAGATTTTCACCTATATAACAGTAGTGACATTTAAGGACAAACATTAAGGACTGGGTCTTACAAAACTTAGACTTAGGATGCATGTACACTTTAGGATAGAGACATATAACATATAAAACTTAGTGACATTCATTTATTATTATTATTATTATTTTATTTTATATTATTTATTTATTTAACAAATTAAATTTAATTAACTATTTTTTTTTTAAATAATAATTGATTTAGGACATATCAAAACCACATAACCTATCGCACAAACTTAGATTTGTTTGCTAGGACAACCGACTCTAGTTTTAGGTTAGGACGGTGTTTATTTCCTTACTGTTTTGTGACGAGCTTTTTCTCGAGTTTTATTGCATGCTAGCTGTAAAATGTTGGTGTGTTTGTTTATTTATTTTTACTGCAAGCTGTGTTGTGATTTGATTAACGATTAGATTATCCATAGGTTAGGAGCGATCTGGATTGTTAATATGATTTTCTGCAGGTGGTCACACTCGTGCAGGGCAGAAAAAGGGGGCTAATTAATCAAAAATTTTATATAAATGCTACAGGTACTCCAGTTGCTTAGAAAATCACTTGCGTCATTCTTAGGATTAGAATCCGGGTTTGTTGTCAGTGGTGCCCGGCCACTTTACTTTTTCTGCAAATTCTGGGTGTAATATGGACATTGGACATTGAACATTATATTTGGATTATTAAATTTGATTGTTTATATTGTATGTGCAGTAGATTTGTTTAGGGCCCTTGCATGCCGTGTTTTGTTTTAGCCTGGATATGAATCGGAGTGCTTTTTTTTGTAAGGGTACGCTTAAAATTCTTCTACTTGTAATTTTAATAAAAAAATTTTAGGCTCACATAATAACTCAACGATCTAAGAAGTAAGCTCGGGACCGCCGAGAGTCAGCATAAGCATATTAATACTTTCTCTTTCTTGTTAGGCACCTCCTCGTCTGCGGGTTATGGCAGACCACTTGACCTATGAGGGTGCAATTCTGTCAAGGGGAAGTTGTGCAATCTCTAGGGAAAAACCTATTTTCTAAGCCTAATTTTTAAACTGCTTCATATTCATTTTATGCATTCGAGTCAATTAGCATGCTTTGCATTAGATACAAATTAAAAAGAGTCTAAAATATTAATTGCATTTTTCTAGACATTTCTCACCCTACATAAGTTGAGGGGCCAATTAGGAACTGTCTTAGATGTCGGCCCCTAATTTCTTAAAACTTAAATAACATCCTTACCCATCTTTCATAAGAGTCTGGACACATGGTTTTAAAGCGCCTAGGTGGTTAGTTGGCTCCCCAATCCAGGCCGGGATAAGTCCAAATTTGCACTTCATTAGTTAGGTTTGGGTCACTATTTTATAGTACCCAAATTAGATTTAGGTTCTGAGGCAGATTCTTTTTAGATCTTAAGTCCTCACCCTCTGGGAATATAATCCCTAATTTCTAATAAAATGTCAATTTAAACATAAAAATTTCTTTCTTAAAATGTAAAGCCCAATATCGGATAGACTGAGGTTACCTCTGAGCTTATCAGAATCTGGCTCCTCCTACTTTTACTCCTTTGACTCGCTAATAAATGTTCAATATTGAGTTTTCTCCTTAGAAAATTCTTACTTCTATTCCTTGTCTTCTACTTTGTAGTCAAAAGGGCATGAAATCACTGCTTTAATCAAGAGTTTTCTTAGGAGTATCTCTTCTAGGATGTAATTAACTGTAGGGGCTTGCTCCTATAGGGATTAGAGAACCCTAGACTAAAATAAACCTTATTTTATTCATATAAAATAAGGGAAGAATCTTTGGGAACGCAGATATCTTTAAAAACTTTATTTCTAATCTTAAATATGCTTGCAGGATAATATTATTGTCCTTTCAGACAATATAATTTCTTGCTTGTTATATTTAATTTTAGAAATAATGAATTTTATAAAACTCATTCTTGCTTTTGGATATCTTAAAAAATGTCATATTCGTCTTTTAAGATGATATAATATTCTTTTTGTCATATCTAAATAAAAGAATGAATAAAATTTTCAAAAGGGTTATTTTCTATTTTTAAACATATTCTTAAGAATTTCATGTTTATTTTTCGAAATAATATGTTATTATTTGAACTGTGTTTGATTATAGAAATATTAATTTTCTAAACCCTATTTTGATATTGAATCCATTATAGAATATTATGTCAGTCTCCCGAGACTGTACTTTATTCTCAATGCAGTATTCGATTACAAAATAGAAGAAATCAAAATCTGCGTGGTGATACACAATTTTTTCCACCAAAAACCACTCAATTCAGTGGGCCCCGGGTCATAACCATTTATCATGCGGTGCCATTTTGCGGCAAAATTGTAGGTAAGAGGACACGTACCACATCCTTATTGGCAAGAGATTGTTTGAGAATGAATCCTAGTGATATTTTTGACCAGACATTAGCTCCATGTGAGCTGAAGTTATATTTAAATTTGTTTATCTCGATAAAGTATTGCAGAGGGTGAATGGATTTTGCTTTATGTGTTTGATGGTTAATTTCAATTTTAAATATTTAGGATTTTGAAATTTTTGGATTTTGGACTTTGTGGATATTTGGGATGGCATTTGAAATATTTGAAATTATCCCCCCGATTGAGATTTACATACAACATGGCCATCATCAAGGGGTGGGCCATTTTCATTTGAAAATAGTTGCATTTTGTAAATAAACCTTATCAATTTGGTCGAGTTATCGACAGAGGATTGAGTTTCACAGGCTTTATGTATTTGTTAGTGAATTCTCCTTGATATAGGCCTTGAAGGACTAATATGAATATATTAAGATAAATATATCGGTTGCCGCAATTGTATATTTATTTGATGGTTCAAACCCTATCGATTCCTATTGATATGATTAGAAGGATTAGGTTCAAACTTGAATTCACTTATTAACATGCGTAGAATTCCTAGATGTCACGTGTGTACTTATTAGCATGCTCGCTAGGGCCCATACGGGTGTTATGATTGCACTTGCCCTTTTTGTGTACATATGTGTATATAAACTATGGTGCATGTGCGAGGGAATTTTTGGAATATTTAGCGGATGTACTAAAACATCCTACAAAGGATCGTGTCTGTCATAGCCCTTCTATATCTACCCGTAGGTGGTATAACTCAATATTCAGAACTTGGTTGAACTGGGATTCATTAACTTTGATTTGATCTGGCTTTCTCTTCCCAAAACTCATATTGAAATCGATAAGCAACTCCTAGGTTATACCATCATCATCATTTTCTACTGTTGGTTTAAATAAAAAATCAATCATTTCAACCTTGAATGCCTATGTATTTAATGTTATCTTACGCTTTGAAGTTAGTGGTTATTGCCTCTAGCATACACTGTAGTGACTGAAGGCTAATTAGATCATATATAGGAGAGATAAGCGAGATATTCATTCCTAAGGATAATTGTCGTGGCCCTTGATAAAATTAGAATAGTTTGTGTATTGAACTCCCGCTGAACAATTGTTGATCGCGAGGGTGTCATAATTTCATTGCTATAACAACTCGTAGGTGTTTTGAATATTCTGGGGGTATGCTGCCTTTGCCTTGTATGTATACTGCCTTTGATTATAGGTGACATGTTGTATGTACACATGCATCTTAATCTTAATCACAGAGTGTTATTATAGTTTCCTTAGAAGTTCTGGTAAGATAACCATCATCTTTAAGATACATCCATTATCACCACTTCTTGGTGAGCTAAGAGAGTTGGTGTGTCCTATGGAAGTTGAATCATCATTGTTCATGATTAGGAGACATTGTAATATACGGATTGTATCAATCATCTTGCTTCATAAATACCACATTACACCTTGCTCGGTTGTGATAGTCTCCTGATACCTTCTTCATTGATATTCACATGCAACTGATTGCACATATCCTCCAATGTTCATCATTTATAGACTTCGCATGCTCATTTACACAAAGATATCGACTATCCTTGTATTCATCATACATCCTTGCAGTTGATGCAATTTCCTCAAATCAGTCAACTACTTGGCTCTCCCCTTCAATTGATTATTGCTTATTTTATTTTATTTGCAAACAAGTGGCATTTGAATATTCATTTATCATGAGTCACTTGCTTGTTACTTGTAGGCGAGTAACATTGGATGTTATAAGTCTTTCATTGTTACATGAAAATGATTAGGAGTCTTGCAAGATAAATTTGCTTGATGACAATTACCTCCCAATCAAAGTGACAAATCCTTAATGTATACTAAAGGAATTTCATATTGTTAACCATGAACATATATGTCCATTTGTTCCTTGTTGATGATTTCTTGCAAGTTCCTCTTGAAGCTTTGCTTATTACAAGCATTGTGTCCATTCATCAGTGTTCATTTGAATTGAGAATTGATTCGCCATGAGTTTTTACTTGCTTCCAAATAGACTCCATTTGCAACTTCTTTATCTTTAAAGATAGTTTATGATTAGTTTGATATCATTATTCATTTGTATTTCAATTGAAATAGTCATTTTATAGCATTCATTCAGAATTTGGTACAATGATTCAAGCCAAACTCTTTATTGATTGCTTATCTTTATATTTTGTCCATGTTCAAAGTCATGCCCACTTAAGGTATAAATCAAGTTCAAATTTGAGTCCAAGTCTGAATCTGACTTCAAATTGTTGACCTCATTTTTGTATGAGGTCACTAGGGCCAATCCTGACCCTAGATCAATCCTGACTCCAGATTTTTTTCAAAACTATATATACTTAAATATATTTTTTTAATCAAAACACAAATTCGAGTTCATTTCAAGTTTCATGCCATCATGAGCTTAGTTCTTTGAAGTTCACATAAGCTCAAGTTTTATGTTCAAGTCCATTGTAGTCCCAAATATAAGTCTTTATGATTGTTCAAGTTCAGTTCTCCTTGATAAAATTATTTGAAGACTTTTGCTTGATCATTTAGTTCATGTAGTGTTCTAATTTAAGTTTAATTTAGTTCTCCTATCGTCCAAATTGAGTTCAATCAGGTCCAAGTGTAGTCTTGCGTTCACCCGAAATTTCAAGAGTCTCCCGGCCACTCCCCCATTTAGGGGAAACTATGAGAAATTAGGCCTTCCCACCATGCACAATAAAAGTGTATATGATATGCGTGTTTAGACACCGTGGCCTTGATCTTCGTTCCCACCACGCGTAATAAAGGGGTGTATGGGGTCTTCGAGGTACCTGTTTTAAAACACAGTAGGCTTTTCTCTCTCTCGAGGGTATTTATGAGTAACACCCCCTCATCGTAGGCATCGCACTAGATTCCCATCCCACCACTCGCAATAAAGGCATACATAGGCAATTTTTCGGTGCACCACGAACTCTGAAATGGAGCTTTTAAGTGATTACCCGTCTCGTCGTAGGTGCCGCATCGGGGTCCCATCCCACCACACACAATAGAGGCGTATATGAGCTATTTTTTGGTGCGTCGCAAACTTTGAGGACGAAAATCTAAGTTTTAACGAACTCATACATTCAGGGGGTTGTCGGTGGTGTCGGCAGGACAAGGATAAAGGCAAGAGAGGTATTTCTCTCTCTCTTTTTTTTCTGAAAATCTTTATATATATATATACACATAAAATAATATAATAATAATAATTAACAACAAAACAAAAATAAAATTTAAATATATACCTAATAACCTAAATGGTCGGGTAGAGAAAACGAGCAAAAGGTGGATTGTGGAGATCGGGTAAGGTCGAGTTTAAGAATTATTAAGTCCGGTCACTGATTCAGTCATGACATTCAATTCAGACGGGCCGAGTCACCAAAATACACCGGATCCGAGGTATTTCGATGACCAATCCGGACACCCTGAGTAATAATTTGCCCGAGTCTAAAGGCGTGGGAGGGCAGGACTTCAGCTCAAGGAGATGGAGGCGGCTAGAGCTTGAGGTATGGAGGTCGGATCGGTTACAGATGGTGGAGATCTCGGCTTGAGGAAAGAAGGTAAGGGGTCGAGGGGTTGGTGTTCGGTAGATGTGGAGTTCGGCTTCTAGATAGAGAAAGGTCTGCTCGTTGCTTGCGGCTCGTGGGATCGGAGGCTGGGATGTCGTGGAAGGAGAAGTCGGTGAAGGGCAGCAGCGACGGGAGGAAGAGTCGGAGGAGAGGATGTTTCGGATGGGAGAGGCAGAGGGCTACGAGAAGAATCAAGAGCAACGGCGGGAGTTTGGTCGTGTGTTGAGTGTGAAAAATCGCCGAAGAAGGAAATGAGCGGTGGCTTTTAAGGACATATGCGGACATTCGATGGAGGCGATGTTCTGTGCACGCGGGAATGGGCCACTGTCACTGTTCAAAACTGCGCTGAATAACAGCTCTGCCATTAGATTTTACGTGAATTCAACAGGATATCGGCAGGGATATGGGATGGGCCTTGGCAGAGTATAGATATGTAATCATTTTAGTGATTTTTTTTTATTCTCCTGCTTTGTCTTAATCTCAGAGGTCTAATGTAGCTGTGTTCAATATTAATTGTTGTGTGAATCTTAATGATAGGCCTAGTTATGTGAATGGTGGGAATTTGGATGTTGGCAAGTCTGCCTATTCAGTTGATAATGGTGAAGAAGCTTTGGCTATTGTTGGGGAGGCAGGTGTTGAGGTGCCGCTTGTAGATGTGCCTATTTCTGTCATTTCAAATGCTAATTTGTTTGCCCATCTTGCTAGAGATTCTATTTGGTGGCAATGTGATTTGTTGCATGATGACATATGGGTTATTAGTGCGGAGGATTTTATTGATACCAACCTTGAAACCGGCTCGCTCGATAAGTTGATTTCGCAATGTAAACAGAAATCCAAGAAGAAATGATTTTCTTCTTTTGGACTATTTGGGTTTGTTCCATTCTTCGTTGCTTTGGTTGCTTTGTTGGGTTTGATTCACAAAGGATGATGAGGAAGCAATTCTGCTACATGCGCCATGGGTGGACAGGGTTGGCTGGCAAAGTGGGTGGCTCGTTTTGCTGTTTTGACTGCTTGTCGTTTTGGATTTTATTGTCCTCTATGGATGGCCCCGCTCTGACAACTCCGTGTCGGTCTGAGTATGATATTCTCTGAATTTTCCCATCCAAATATTAGTTTGTTTTGCTTATGTTTCTCTTTGATTGTAATTTTATGGATGTGGTCCAGTGGTGGTCTTTTACTGTATCTTTTTTGTTTAATGGAAATTTTTTAGTTAAAAAAAAAAAAGAAAAAAGGGGATGCCTCCCCAACAGTTGATATTTTTTTTGGAACATCTTTAATAGGTCCTAATTGCATCAATTCCTTAGTAAGCTTAGCATTATTGCTAGAAGATTTAGACTTCTTATAAGTAGATGGTTGGAAAAAATTGGAACTGCAAACTTGAGTACTGTTGGTTCTTGATTCCTTGTTATTTTGATCATCAGGGATTCTAATAAGACTTGGATAAATTTTGAGCAAATTTTCGGAAGGAGTCTTCAAAATTGTTGAATAATTCTCAAATTTTTCTGCAGCCGAAACGGCATTAATGATAGCATCTTAATTGCTGATGATAGTAGCAGAAGTAGAATTGTTCAGATCAGAATGAGGATTACTGATATCAATAGATTTAGCTGGTAGAAATAATTCAGTAAAAATGTCTTCTTTAGATTTTATAATAGAAATTTCTGCACCAGAAATAGTATTATTGGTAGAAGATGCATTGTTGATGTCAGCAGAAGAAATAGATTTGTTGATGCTCAGATTAATATCAGCATATAAGTTATGAACATAACTACTTTGTCATTGGAAATATTTTCTTGAAGAGGAGAAAATCTGGAACCAGCAACTGACTTACTATTTTTCAGCTGCTTTTGACAGGAAAATCAACTTTTGCTTGCTTTGATTTCTTCATTTTGTTTTTCACAGGTATCCAACAACTAAAGAATTATCTTCAACAAAATAATCAGAAAGTTTTTTTTTTTTAATTAATGTGATCTTTAATAAAAAGATCAATATTTAGTTGACGAGCATCTGAATGATGAGTTAACATTTCATCTCTAGCTTCAGATTTTTTACCACATTGAGATGCATCATCTAATTTCTTGCAAGATAGTTTTTTATGACCTAAGTTTCCATAGTTAAAAAATAAATTAGATATTTTCTCATATTCTATTGGTTGGAAAAATTTACCATTTGAACCTTCAATCCAAACACCAATAGGAAGTTTATTTTCAAGATTTAGTCTAATATAGACTCTAGCTAATTCTCTTCTATTCCAACTAAATGTTTGAGAATCCAAAAGCAAAAGATGACCAATTCTAGATGCAATTCTAGTAATGTTTATTTGTCCCAACAATGAAGAGGAAAATGAGGAAACCAAATCCAAACAGGAGAAAAAAATACCTTTCATAGAGAAAGAAGAAAAAGATGGTGTCCATTTATCTATCCCAATAATGTGATTTCCTATAAACCAAGGGCCACCACATAAAACACTATCTCCAGCTTCTTTGTTTTGAAAATTACAAAGAACCCAATCAAGACCAAGACTAGCCATTTGAAAAGAACCATATCTAGACCAAAGTCTATGAAATTCTTTGTTAAGAATGGAAAGAGGAAGTCTTTTACCAAGAACTTTGATGACTATGACATTTTCCAATTGTTGTAAATTCTGCTGCTTCTATTGTAAATGTAATGTAACGATATTTCCATCTTTAGAAAAAAGAAGAGAAATCATCCTGGGAATCTAGAGGAATATGATTAGGTTTTCTCCAAGCATTTTGCAGATTAGAATTTGGATGTATAGGAGAATTATAGTTTTCTTGGTATTTAACTGAATTTAGATTTTCAAATTGATTATGAAGACCACTAGAAAAGTCTACAGAAATTTGCTCAACTCCATTAATCTCAATATCCGTGGAAGAGTTATTCCTATCAGATGTAAGAGAAATTTCTTAACGTTGAGATTTAGCAAGAAAATCCTGATGCTAAACAAAATCAATGTTTTTGCAGGAAAAAGATTCATCAAAACGAGCAAATTTTTACTAGGATTCATAAAAACAAAATGTTTTTGAAGAAGAAGATTTGGAGCCTTTGATAAATGTCTTACTTTTCTTCCATTTAAATTTTGATTCATGATCTGAATTTAAAATCTCTTTGCCTTTTGAAAGAATGGGAAACTCAGAGGAATTAAGATTCAGTGACAATTTTGTATTTTTTGAAAAACCTGTGCTGCCACCTTCATTGATATGAATTCCATTGTAGCGATTTCTAGGAGTTTGAATGTGCGAACTATTCAGAGAGAGAGAGAGAGAGAGAGAGAGAGAGAGAGCTTAACATGATAGGATGATAAGAACCATTTCATTCTAGCTATGTGCAATGGGATACAAAATCATTCCAACATCGACTTGAAGAAAGGGATACCTCAACATTTCTTTCATAAAAACTTTCCAAAATCATTAGCACTGCATTTTTCTAAATTATTCTTGGTTTTTGGAAAACATTTTTCTCCTTTTTTTTTTAAATCGTTTTTGAAGATAAAAAAAAAACACTAATCTTGAACTATGCAGTTGTTTATTGAAATTATTTTCAGAAATAATCTTTCAACCACAAATATAAAAAGCAGTGAAATAAAAAGCATGAAAAATAAAAAGTATCAGAAGAACATTTTATTTTATAGTGGTTCGGTCCAACAAGATCTATGTCCACTCCCTGGAGACTCCTTATCTAGGAATTGCACAAATCACAAGTGACTCTTATTTTGCTCCCATAGTAAGGCGGAGAAGCCTTTACAAACTCTCTTCCACCAACCTAGTGCGACAGAGAACCATCGCCTTTTATACTCTCCAAGTGATGGTAGCATACCTTCTCATCCCTTTTCACCAACCTTGTAAAGGCAGAGTACCTACACGTCCTTTTTCACCCAACTAGTGAAGGAAGAGAATCAAGTGTCCATTTTAACCCTCATAGTGAAGGTAGAGAACCGTCAACGTCTTTTTTACCCTCTTAGTGAAGGCAGAGAACTTTGATACAGTCTTCAAGATCTTCTCTCAAGAGACTCCAAAGAAGTTGGGAAGAAATTAGAAGAAGAACAAAAAGATCCTGACCTTGGGCAACCATGTGAATCCCTCACAATTCCCTCTTACTAGATCTATCACTCTCCGATCTCAAAATCTCTCTCAAACAAACTCCCAATAGTCATTCTCAAGAAAAACATTGAAGCAAATGACATGGATGATAGTTTTAGGACCATATTTATAAAAAACACATGAAAAACTGTCCAAAAACCGAAATTTTCAAGAGAACCATCCAAGGTTCGTACTGTACGATCGTAGATCTTTTGTTACAAACATGTTTTTTGGATTATGATTTTGATGATAGCAAACAAATCTTGTTTCACTACGACTGCCTTTTTCTACTGACTTTTCAGGACTCAAAGATCGGACGGAAATCGGAATCAGCTCAAGGCTGGGTAGATTAGGATTGAGTCAGTCTGTAATTTTCTTTTTTCTTTCTTGGGTCAATTGTAATTATTTGAAGTGACTGATGTTAAGTAACCCTACACACACACTTAAGAGATTTAGAACTTGGGTTTTTACTCACATCATCCCGGACGATATAAATATCGTCCTAGACGATCGAGCTCAAAATATAAGATCTAATCAGGATTTCTTAGTTAAAGTAGCCGTAATTAACTGATCGGCCTGGACGATACATGTATTGGCCAGGATGATATGCTCAATACAGATAGAAATTGCCGCCATGATCAATTTAGGTATTCTTTATTTTTGGAAATCGGCCAGGACGATCATGAGATCGGCCTAGACGATATCACACAATTATGTCTAAATTGATCTAGGAATCAAGTAATTAAGGATAATTGATACGATCACATCATCCTGGACGATCGCAGGATCGGCCAGGACGATCTATTAAAAAACCCTTAATTGCTTCTGGATGATAAATATTGGCCAGCACAAATTCAGAGCGATGCTCTGGATGATTCTCCTCTTATTTGAACTAATACACAAATCATTAAAAAGAACCCTATCTAACCTTTACCACATATTGCTATGATTCCAAGTAAAAGGATTACCAGTGAAACCAATATCCACCAAATTACACTCCATCATCATGCTGTTAAAGTCTTCCATGGATTGATAAATCGGGTTAGAGCCTCCAAGTATTTCAAAATGGTTAGAGATAGTATTAAAATCACCACCCACAATCCAAGGAGAGTTAATTAAACCTTAAAAATCAATAAGGTTATTCCAAAGAACCTTTTTAGTATAATTAGAGGAGGAAGCATAGACAAGAGAAGCATAAAGTAAAATTGCATAAACTCAATTTTACAATGCATAACTTGAGTAAAATCACCAATTACATCAATGATAACCAGATCTTTCAAAAAAATCCAAATTTTGTTAGAAACATTAGCCTTACAGTGTTTGAAACCAAGGGCCTTAGCCATCTCACCCATCTTAGTAATAGAAATAAACGGTTAAAGTAAAATAAGGAAGAAAACATTATAACATGAAATAAAATTTTAACCCTAATTCTAGAAGAAGGGTAACCAATACCCCTAACATTCCAAATAATTGATTTAATCATTAATATGCAATTTATTGGAAGTTTGAGAATGGGTACTCCTAGGAGATTGTACATTTGTGTTTTTTATTTTCTTAATTTTGTTATTTTTCACCGAAGTGAAAGCATGTTCTTCATTAACAACAACTTTAACGTTACTAACATTAGTACAAGCATATTGATTAAAAGAATAAGAAACCTTACTATTCATACCATTATCCTTACACTGCAGTTCATTAGCTTCCTACAGGTCAATATCTTCCTCAGCTATAGCATTGCCATAACTGTTCATAACTTTATTATTTCCCAGGAAAGTGTCTTTTTTGGCTAAATCCTCCTGCATAAATTCCCCTCCTTCCATACTACCTTCTGAAAAATTATCATGGTCATTCACATGCACTTTAGAAGGAATGTTAATATTACCATTATTGTTACATGCTAAGAAATCAAAATCATGTAAATTTTTATTAGAAACACACGACACATAAGAAGCAATAGTCATGGACTTTTGTCTAAAAGAAATTGCCACCATTTGTTCATCCACATTTTCAAAGTCATTACTTACTTAAATTTGAGATTCAAGCAAAGGCGAATTAGAAATTCCTCCTTGAACCGAAGTTGTTTGGTAAGCCACAATATTATAATCATGTTCAACATAGCCAGCCTTCTTTGGAACGTCAATGTTATCATTCAGTGTACAATGAGTACTAATATAAGTGTTGTCGTGATACGGGTTTTCCTCCTGTAATATTTCCTTTACCAGGTTAGTTTTCTTGTGTAGTATCTGATTCTCTAAAGCATTTTTCCCCTTGGGGTCTTTAGACATATCCTTAATGTTATTTACCATCTAAAGTGAAGGCAAAAGGAGTTGCTAGGTGAGAAACCACTTTATCATCATACATCACAATCAATAATCCCTTAAAAGAAGCGTGAATAAGATTAAACTTAGAAGATGAAGAAGAAATACTACCTGTAAGAACATATTTAGAAAAAGTGAGAGTTAGCAGTAGCATTCCACGAAAGCCAATGGTTCGGTGACGATGGAGTCCTCATTGCCCATAAAACCACAAAAATTGAGAAAATAACAAAATACAACAACGAGAGCAAAAAGACAAATAGAGAAACCCAAAATCCAAGAAAAACTAGAAGAAACGATCCATGATGATCGCCACCGGAGGAGCCAACAAACAAACCCTAGAATCACATCAAAATCACTAGGGAACGGTAGAGCCATATAAACTTTGCAATGAAAGAAAACTAAACATTTATTATTATTATTATTATTATTATTATTATTATTATTATTATTATTATTATTATTATTGGTTAAAACACACTGATGGGCTTACGCTTTGATATTAAAAAAAGGTACAAGGTTGTTAAAGAGACCTCCAGCTCACTGTGCTCCAAAGAGCTACAGTCAAAGTAAAAAAGAAAACTAAGAGCCAAAAGTCCCTTCTAATCAAAATTACATAGTACCCTAATAACAGTCTACAAACAAAAATGGAAAGGGAAAGAAAAAACTCATTCAACATCGCCCTTCCCATCACAATCAGGTCCCACACAAAATGAGAGCGAGTCTCCAAAATCCTATAAAAGAGGCCTGCAAGGACACTAAACAAAAAAAATTAAGAACAATAAGAAGATTAAAATGAAATTTACAAAGTTTGGCCCATTGGTTAAACTCCAAGCTAAGAGGTATTTCTGCATATTCCTGTAATAGGAAATGATATTGATAGTAAGATAGCCTTTGTGAACCCCATGTTTAACAACCAATATTACTAATAAACAATTGATACCGAGCATAAAATCCCCCAAAAAACACCTCAAACTATAAATGCTCCAACCCAGTCGACAAACATTCCAATTCCAAAGATTAGTAAAAGATAAGCCACACTGAATACAGTTCCAAACAAGCAAAATACAATAATGATTAGCCTCTTTAAAGGCTTCAGATGAGCCACAACATTATCAGCTTCCTCGAGATAGATCCCCACATACCAGTCGGAATTATTCCCAGGGGTAACCAAAACATAGTAGTAGAATAAAGTGACATGTAACTAATCATAAGGGGAATTGTACGCAGAAAAAATGAAGTCGAAAATAGCTGTAGTACAGGAGGCCGTATCGTTATAGTTCCTAAAGAAAATCAAAAAAAAAAATTGGAGGTTGGGCCAAAGAACACAGAACCATATGCTGTGATTAATAGGAAAAACCACACGATAAAAATTAAAAAAACAACTAAATGCAAACTCCCCATGAGCAACCACCAATTAAAAAAGCAGCCCTGAGGGTTGGATCTAGTAAGAATGAACATTCCAGTCAGCGTTATTACTCAAGCAACCACAGCAGGTAGCTATATATTTAAAACACAGAACATAAAGTCTCAAAGTAATATTAATTGTGAAAACAGAGCTGGACATTCTAAGGCTGATAAGAACCAAAATTCTTAGCAATACCAATATGATAAATGCATCTGTTCAGAAATAATTATTAAGATCCCAGCTGACAGAATATCCAGCAGTATTAGCTATGAAATCGAACCTGGACGTCCTAAGAACAATAAGAACCAAACAATAAACCAATATGATATAAACATCAATCCAGAAACAGTGATGAAGATCCCAGCTGATAGAATATCTAGCCAAATGAACATAAGGGATAAACAACTAGTAGAATTATAATAAGACCAAATAAAAGCAAAACTAGTTGATAATCATTAAAAAAATGGATAACCATGAACACCAAAATAGCAGGACCATTAATTAAAATAAATATAGGGGAGACCCAATCAATCTAATCTGGCCAAACCTTTGATCTCTTTAGGTAAAGAGTGCTTATAGTATTCGATAAAACTAGGTAAATTGTAATCCATTTTGGCTAAAGCATTAACAACCGCATTACCCTCTCTCAAAATATAGGAAATAGAGTAATTAATAAGAGAGGCAATACTTAATATCCCTTATCGTATAGAAATTAGTAGGATTAGGAGAAGTGTTACCTTCAAGATAATGAATCAAGAACATCGCATCAACTTCGATCCAAATATTGGTAATGCCAAGAGAAATGCATAATTGGATACCAAAAAGAAGTCTATTGATTTCAGCTTGGATAGCACTATTAGCAGTGGAGGGTCCCACATAACCCATAATCACAAAACCATTATAAATCCGGATAGTGCCACAACAACCCACTTTAAAAGTATTACTGGAACCATCAATATTAAGTTTAAAACATCCCTCCAAAGGCTTTTTCCAATAAATCAACTTTTCTTTACTGCCAATAAGATGGGGGTTGAAATTAAAACCAAACTCATAGGCCACATTAAGAAAATTTTTAAAGGAGGCAGCATTAACTAACTTAGCACTATACAACTGAAGAATTTTTTTTTTTAACTTTCTCAATGACAGTTAATGCATCCATTTGAACATTCTCATGTTTAGAATCATTCCTACTGCTCCATAAAAACCAACAAATAATAACACGAAGAATATTCCTAATATGACCTTTAGTAGGAATAAACCAATCTTTAAGAAGAGAAACAATAGAGTCATAATGTGTAGTAGAGAGAACATTAAACATATTGTCAAAATAAATCCAAACTTTCATAGTAATAGGGCCCCAGATAAACACATGGTTCAAATTGTCAACATGGTAGCATCATTGATATTTAGAGACAATATAAAAACCTTTCCTTAATAAAAGAGAATCAACAGGTAAATAATTATGTAAAATCCTCGATAGAAGAAAGGAGTAAGTAGGGGGAATGCTAGCATACCAAAGAGATACATAAAGAAGATTTTTAGGCAAGCTTTGTCTAACAGAGTTCCAAACTTGTTTAGTATCAAAATAGCCATCATTTGACTTATTAAATAAAATGCAACCATCCTTCTCCAAGTGAATAGATATCTTAATAATTAAATTAATAATAAAGTCAGGAACAAAATTGGAAAGTAATTCAATATTCCAATCCTCATTAATAATAAAATCCTTGACTTCCACGAAGAAGTAGAATGAACATATAAGAGATTATCAATAGAAAAATTGCCCAACCATTTATCTTGCCAAAGAAAAAAAAAGTTTCCCTCTCCCATACCCCATTGAATGAACTTTTCAGCTTCCCACTAAATAGTATAAAGTCTCTTCCAATTAAATGTGTCCCCTTGCTTAAAAAAACAATTTAAAGGGTGATTCCCAACATAGTACTTAGAAACCATAAATTTAGCCCATAAATATTTTTTCGCTCTAAAAGCAAACCACAATTTGTGATTATAAGTCTTGATCATATCAGTGAAGGTCCAGAAACCTAATCTCCCCTCATCCATAGCCCCTGAATAGTTACACCAAGAATCCCACACAATAGACCAATTTCCATCCTTGCAACTCCAAAGGAATTTATTAAAAATAATCTCCATTATATTATAAACATTAATGGTCAGGCATAAAGTATGCAAGAAATATATAGGAATTGAGCACAACACATGTTTAATGTGAACAAGCCTCCCACCATAAGAAAGAAAATTGAAAGCCCAAGAAGAAAGTTTCTTATACATTGTACTGAAAATATCATGAAATAAATGATAACGTTTCTTACTATTATATAGCGGAACACCTAAATACTTCAACGAAAGGTGTCTTTTTTTTAAACCAAATTTTCTTTCAATACTAGTAATGCGGATAGGGGGAATAGATTTAGCAGGAATAAAGCAACTCTTAGAAGAGCTAAAGATTAACCCACTAGCATGCTAAAAAGAGTTAAGAAATTTGAAAAGGATGTTCAACATTTTTATAGAGCAATTAGAGAAAATAAAAAAATCGTCCGCAAAGCTCAAATGAGTAATAGGAAAACCACCACTTATTTTAAAAGTTAGACCAGGTTGGATTCTGAAAGATTGTTAATACCACGACACAAGAATACCATAACAATGATAAAGAGAGCAGGAGATAACAGGTCCCCCTGTCTAAGACCATTAGAAGACTTTAAAAAACCGTGGGACTTACCATTGATAATAACAGAGAAATAATAGAACTCAATACTATTTTTAATGAGATTGATGAATTATAAATTAAAACCAAATAGCTTTAAAATTTTATAAAGAAATTCCCAATTGAGATTATCATAGACTTTGGTAATGTCAGCTTTGAAAATAATATTGCCTCCAGCAACCCTCCATGCAAATCATGAACAATTTCTTGAGCAAGTAACACTTTATCAAATATAGATCTAACTTTAACAAAACCAATTTATTCTAACAAAATAATAGTAGGAAGAATAAAATAAAGCCTTCTCATAATAATTTTAGCAATTAGCTTGTTAAAAAAGGTAGATAAGCTAATGGGATGATAGTAATTCCAAAAATTAATAGCATTAGATTTGTGGATTAAAGCTATGGAAGTAGAAGTAAAGAATTTAGGGATAGGATTACCCCTAAAAAAATTGACCACATCATTAATGAGGTCCTCTTTGATGATCTCCCAAGATTTCTGAAAAAGACTTGTTAGTAAAGCCATCAGAACTAGCAATAGACTTAGAGTTCATGTCTTTCAAAGTAGTCCATATTTCCTCTTCAGAGGGAAGATTAGTCAACATCAAATTATCCTCATCAGAAAGAAAAGTAGGAATAAAAGAAAAATCAGTATCCAAATCAGGGCTAAAGTTATTGTTGAAATTTTTTTTTTCAAAATACTGAGCTCCCGAAGCAACAATCCTATTCGGATCCTCAATCACATTTCCATCTGGGGAAATGAGCTTATGAATATTCCTACTAACTTTATTATGATTAGCAATGTTATGAAAGTAAGTAGTGTTACGATCACCCTCCACAAGAAATTTAGAGGAGGCCTTTTGCCTCCAATAAGCTTCTTCTTTTTCTTGAAGTTTAAACAAAAAAGCTTTGGCAGTATTAGGGCTAGACAAATTATCATAAGTGGAATTCTGCATGTAAAGCAAATCAGCATTATCCACCTCTCTTTCAATAAGTTTAATATTAGAAAAGATATTTTTTAAAAATGTATTTATTCCACCATAAGAGTTTTTGTTTAAGCCTTTTAAGTTTGAACCATAATCTAGTCATACCATAAACATTATCAAATAGGAAAAGAGGGGCATCCCAGTTGCTCTTCATAATATGTAAAAAATTTCATCAAGAAGCCACATATTCTAAAATCTAAAAGGTTGGAATGTATTGCTTATAATTTTATTAATGCTATTTAATAAAGGAGAGTGGTCAGGTAAAGTTACAGTTAAATGCTCAATATGGGTAGTTTGAAAAGAGGAAATCCAATGGTCGTCAAAAAGGATACGATCCAATCTTTGCCATATAGTACCCTTATTCCAGGTAAAACCATTACATGAAAAACCAATATCATGCAGATTATTACTCATAATCATATCGTTGAAATCCTCCATAGCTTGAAAATTAGAAGGTTTACCACCGACTATTTCAGAGGCATTAGTAATGCAATTAAAATCCCACCCCCAACCATCCAAGGAGCATTAATAAAAGAGGAAAATTAAGTAAGTTGATCCCAAAGAATTTTTCTCCCTAATCAAGAACAAGAGGCCTAAACAAAAAAAACATAGCAAGAAACTTGATTAAAAGTAATGTTGTGAATTAAGGAAGATCTATAATAACATCTAAAATAATAAAGTGTTTCAAAAAAATCTAGATTTTGTTAGTGCAATTACCAAAAGATAAATCAAAACCCAATTTATTACAAACAGAATCCAATTTAGGGGAAGAGATTAATGACTCAAACAAAATCAAAATTTGAATATCATTCAACCTACAAAGATTCTTAACCCTATCCTTAGATAGAGAGCCACCCACACCCTAATGTTCCATACAAGAGCTTTAACCATTAATAACAACATGGGAAGCTCTAGTGACCCTAGAGGTATTGTTTGGCGTGACCTTTTTATTCTTACCCTTCTTTTTAGAATGAGATATGAAACCTTCCTCCATCATATTAGCCTTACTATTAGGAGATGACATAGAGTTAATAGTAAAATCCTTAAGACCATCGATAGGTATGAAAATATCAAGAGACCAAATTTCCCCTTCCTCCATAACATCTATCTTTCCATGCACTTAAAATTATGCTCAGATCCACTTTCACCTTTATCATCAGTCATTTGATTAATAGCACAATCAGCAGATAATTTTTCTTGGGAATGCTGATCCCTATTGTTCTCCTCCAGTTCTTGATTAACTAACAAAATACGAGGATAAGGACCATCCCCAATTTTCTTCTCAACTCCATTTTAACCCACAACATCAGGAACATGTTCCTCAGCACATTCAATGAAAGTTTGTTAGGGATGTTAAGCCCGATGAACTAGCCCAAGCTAATTAAGAGAGAGGTAAATTGGTATTTTAAAAAGAAATCTTTCAATCCAAACACAAACAAAACCAAAATTCACCACAAAGAAGACACAATGTGGAAATTAAATGCAAAAAAAATAAAGAAAAGAACACACCAAATTTATAGTGGTTCAATCAAACCTTAATCTACGTCCACTCCTCGAAGGTACCCTCCGAGTATTACACTAAACTCAGTGTCTCTACTTTAGTCCCTACAGCTAGGCGGAGAAGCCTTTACAAAATCACTTCCACCTTCCCCAGTGCGGCGGAGCAGCTGAGTCCTTTGACACCAATGAGATCTTCTTCTTTCCTGAACTTCCCTCAAGATAAGCCTTGAATCTGATTGTACTAACATACAAGCTCATCAAAGCAATCATATGGAATCCCCCTCCACTCCCTTGAAACCCCCTCCAAGGCTCTTCTCCCTCTCTCAAACTCCACTCTTTCCTCTCTCCCTTTCAAGCTCTCTCTTCAAGTTCCCTCCAAAAGAATGAAGCAATAATAGCTGCCAAAGATACTTACCAAGTGTATTGTCAAAGCTTAAATAGAAGATCTAAAAATGAGCTCATTAATGCAACTTACCGATTTAATCAGTCAGGCCGATATAAATATCAGCTTTGCCGATCAGCGTAAATTACGCTCAATCCGTCTAGTCGGCTAGGGACGATCAAAAGAAATTTGTTCATATTGTCAGTACAAATTGTGGAATATTGTCCTGAACATCGCCTTAAATAAGAGCTATCCGTTGTCCAATCATCTAGTGGATCGTCTCGGTCGATCCTGCGATCGTCCAGGACGATATGACCATGTAATAAAATCTTAATTGCTTTCCTTAAGGAAAAATTGTGCTGGATCGGTCAGACTGATCCATGATAGGCCAGGCCGATCCTCTTGACGATGTCCAAAAATATGAAATTCCTAAATCGATCTGGTGACAGATTCTTTCTGATTTGAGCCTATCATCCTGACCGATATAAAATCATCCAGGACAATGTATTTAATGACGGCTGCCTTAACAAGTATGCCTTAATTAGGGTTTCTATTTTTGAACCGATCGTCCAAGCCGATATAAATATCATGTCAAATGATGTTACCAAAAATAGTAAACTCTAGAGAATAGTCAGAAATTCTTCCAAGGTGTTTGTGAAAGGTTACTTAGCATTAGGAGCCACACCAATTATAATATACTCAAGAATGAAAAAAGGTACAAACTGACTCAGACCTAGTCTACCCAATCTTGAGCTGGTTTCAATTGCAGTCTGAGCTTATGGACCTAAAATGTTAGTAGGTAAGGCAGTCTTAGAGAAACAAGAGTGTTTTCTATCATTAAAATCATAATCCATGAAAACAGATTAGCAACAATCTCCCCCTTTTTGATGATGATAAACATTGCTGGTTGAATTTGCAAAAAAGAAATCATGTTTACCTAATCTCGCCCTTACTAAAATAAAACTTTAAAAATAGGGGAAATAAAAATTTTTTGTTGTTTTTAATTTTTGAAAGAAGAAAAAAAAAGATAGAAATACAATATTATATTTCTCCCCCTTTGACATTATCAAAAAGAGAAGGGGCACAAAAAAAGTCTTAAAAAAGAAAAAGCTTCCTCGTAATTTTATTCAAAAAACTTAGTAAGGAATGGATTAACACCGCATAATCCAATAAAGGTAAGAAATTCAGAAATTGTTAATCCAGGCTCAAGTTCTTTTTAAAGGATCAAAAACTTTTTAATCTAATATCTAAATCACGGAATAAATTAGAAAAAGAAGCACTAATTTTTCCAAAACTCCTTCCATAAAACATATCTAATAGAAGATTATTGCATGAATTGTTGAATCAGGAATCATGATTTTTAAACCCAATTATCGAAAGTATCAAGGGTTTTCTTAAGCTTTAAGAAGTGTAAGAACTGTAAGCTTTATAATTTGTGGGCTTATTTTATGCATCTTTTCAATTGGTTGGCGCACTATGCATCTTTTAATTTTTGATACACTTTGTGTATCCTTTTTTTTTAATTTAGCATCATTGCGCATCTTTTATTTTTGGCATCATTGGCTACTTATTTTTTTTAATATGCTACGTTTCTGAAATCTTAAAAATAAAAGTAAACCCATCCTATTGACAAAACAAATTACTTGATTAAGAAAATTATGAGCTAGATTCAACAACTTACAAAATATTTCTATGTGAAAGATAAAATATAGGGAGATGAAAAAAGTTCAGTTTCAAAAATATAATTAAAAATATGATGAAGATTTTAAATTAAAAGTAGAATAACCTCTTTTAGGAAACAAAGATTGAGAGTCAAAATCATGAGTTTCTTTCCTTTGACTATTTTTAGAGAAGTCAACCAGAACATACATAAGAAGTTCAAGAAAAATAAGAGGTAGATTTTTCATTTTTAAAATTTTAATCTTTTTTTTAATAGAAAACACGACATAAAAAGAAAAAATTAAAACAAAATTAACAATTTAACAAAAAAAAAAGAAAAAAAGAAGAGTGAAAAAGAATAAATAAAACATAGAAAACAAATAAAAACAAACAAAACATGCAAATACAAAAAAATAAATCACATAAACAATGGTTTAAACATCATCTTGCTCCTGATTTGATGATTTAGAAGCTAGGTCTTCCCAAGAGATTTTTTGCTTTTCATTATTTGCTATTTTTACAATTTGCTTAGCTTTACCCTTTTCTTTTTTAGGAACAGTTCTCAAATTAGGGCATTGATTTTTCATATGTCCAGGTTTCCTACATCCAAAGCAAATATTGTTGCAATCTATGACCCCTTGTTTGAGCTTTTGATGATGATAAATAAGGTCATATTAACATCTATTCATTGAATATCCTTTGATTTATGCCATTGCCTGTGAGTACTAACATTTCAGGAAGATCACAAGTTACTCAGGACAACAGGAAGAGTCAAGACTGGGTAGAATAGGAGTGTGAGTCTGAAACAATATAATTTTCTATTTTTTTTGTTTTTTCTTTGCTTGAGTCTGGCCACAAACTATATGTAAGTCTGAGCAACCACACACACACACACACAGGGGGAGAACATTTTTAAAAGAAACAAAAATGAAGATTTATTTTCTATTGATCGTACTGTATGACTTTATATTATACTATACGATCAGATTTATTTAAAATATATTTCTATTAATAGATCATACTGTATAATTTATATTATATTGTACGATGTGTTATTAATCAAAAATCTTAGCCGCTGGATTTCTTTAAGTAAGTTTTATCAGCCATTCATACTGTACAACGTAATTCGTACTGTATGATTTATTTCAAATACTTACTTAATATAAGCCGTGATTAGTGAAATAAATCAAGGCTTAATCATTGATTGGTCATCATACTGTACGAATCTATTCGTACTATAAAATGAACAGAGATGAGTTTTAATTGTCCCGGACATCATCCTGGACGATCCTTTATTTTTGACTCATCGTACTGTACGATATATATCATACCATACGATGAACAGAGGCTGATTTGTATCATCCATGAGATCGGCCTGGATAATCCATTAATTTTTTTCTAATTGTGTGGAACAATGCTGATCGTACCCTACGATGTACATAGACGAGTTTTGATCGTCCCGGCTATCATCCTGTACGAAGAGAAGAGTGGAGGTTAGTACGGTATAATATTTTATCATACTGTATGATTTATTTTTAACTGTTTGTAAACCTTCGTACCAGGACGAAGAGTGTTATACATATCATACTGTACGATATGAAATTGTACTGTACGATTATAATGGCTACTTTGAAAAATTTTAGGGATATTGGAGCCCATTTTATGTGTCAAAATTGTTATGTTTTTAAGTGAGACAAAATAAGGGGAAGGTGATTAGAGAGAAAATCCTTGGAAGAGAGCTCTTGAGAAGTTTTTAGGGTTTGAGAGAGGAAGGAGAAGGTGAACTTGGTGAGGGAGAAGAGGTGTGAGGGAGATCACACGGTTGCTCTATTCTTGCTTCATATTGCTCCTCCTGTGGCCCAAGAAGAACTTGTGGGAGGCTCTCTGAGGGGGAGACTCTTCTACATCCATGACCTCAAAGGTGCTCTGCCTTCTCTAGGAGGGAAAAAAATGAGAAGGTATGCAACCGTCGCCAAGAGGGTGAGAAGAGCGCTTGGCACTCCGCCATGGCGGGTTGGTTAAAGTGAGTCTTGTAAGGCTTTCTCCGCCTTCCCGAGGGGGGCAGAAGGAGTGCTATAGTTTGTAGTGAAATTCTCAGAGTGGAGGACTCCGAGCAGTGGACGTAGGTCATGGTTTGACCGAACCACTATAAAATTTTGGTGTGCTTTTTCCTTATCACTTTTTATTTTTTACTTGCACTTTATTTTCATAATATTGTCTTGGTGAAAATTATAAAAGAAAAAGGATTTTATTGTTGCACATTGAGTTCAATTATTTTCCTTGTTGCACATTGAGTTCAATTATTTACCTTCGTAGTAGTTGAAGTTTTTATGTTAAAATTTTAAAAACACAAAAAAATTAGAACTCTTGCTTAGGTTTTTAATTATTGCTATAAAGTTTTCACAATTCACCCCCCTCTTGTCGATCTAGTAATTTTTATTGGTATGAGAGCCTATTTTTCAAAAATAGTGTTTTTGAAAATCTTGAACAAAGATCATGTCACATTTTGGTAATCGTTACATTATGGAGGGTTATTCAATAACCCATCCATCACTTTTTGACAATATCCCGTTTGATTTTTGGAAAATTAGAATATCTATCTTTTTGCGATCTATTGATTACCGCATGTGGATGTTAGTAAATGATGGATACGTTGCACCCTTTAAAACTGTGAATGGAGTGAAAACTCAAGTGCCTTTTAATGAATGGAGCAATGAGGATAGAGAATTAGCTCAATTAAATGCGAAGTGCTTAAATTATTTTTTCTGTGCATTAAAGTTTGAGGATTATATGAGAGTTTCTACCTGTACTACTGGTAAGGAGATTTGGGATAGACTGTGCATCACATACAAGGGAAGTAGTGAAGTTAAACAGTATAGGATTAACATTCTGTTGCATGATTATGAACTCTTCTGTATGAAACCTAGCAAAATAATATCTGATATGTACACTAGGTTCACCCAAATCAAGACATCCTTGCATGCATTATATAGAGAAATTTCAAATTCTAAAAAGGTTAAGAAGATTCTTAGATGCTTACCTAGTTCTTATAATGCTAAAATTACTGCCATTACTAAATCTAAAGATCTTAATGTGTATTATATTGATAATTTGCTTGGTTTACTCATTGCATACGAGCAAGGAGTGAGTCAAAGGTAAAGTGATGCAGGTGAAAAGGAGTGAACAGTGGCATTAAAAGAAAATAATTCAGAAAGTGATAGCTCTGCAGGGGAGGAAGAAGATGATATAGCCTTGATAACCAGACAGTTCAATAACTTCATAAAGAGAAAATAAAGGCGTCATCAAAATGGCTGGAATAAAGTTAAAAGCTTGAGGTTTAATAAAGTTTCATTTGATACAATCTATTTTGAGTGAAGGAAGCCAAGTCACATTCGAGCTGATTGCCCCAACCTAAAGAGCCAACCTATTAAGGAAAAATGCGAGGACAAAGCCAAGTACAAGAAAGGAAAAAATGATGATACAAAAAGCTTTTTGGGCTGACTTTGCCTCAGAATCGTCAGAAGAAGAAGTAGAGGAGGAGGTAACAAATTTGTGTCTAATGGCTAACGATAATCTTAATTAATCAGATCAAGATGAGGTATGTCAACTTTCATATGAAGAGTTATTGCTTATTTCTGAAGAAATTCATGACTCGTATAGGAAATTGAAAAAGATGCATGCTAGTCTTAATATTTAGTTTAGTACTTTACAAACTGAGCATTCTAACTTAGTTAAAGAAAATTCTAATTTATATAGAGATCATATGCTACTTCTTGATGAATATGATGCATTAAATAAGAAGCATATTGAACTAACTGAAGGACATGAATCCTTAAAAACCATACATGTTGAACTAGAAGAGGCTTTTGACATATTACACAAACTTGCATTAAAAGTAGATCACAGTGAACATTTGTTAAAAATAGAAGTTCATGTATTGACATATAAAAATAACACTTTTAAAGAAAAAATCAAAGAACTAGAAAAAAAAAAGTATCACTCACATTAGCCCAGTCTGCAAACCCCCAAAACAGCATACATCACACAACTTTAGGAAGAGGCATCATCACCCACATAGGTTAGTGAACCCATTTCCCGGTGTTAGGTGCTTCTCTTGTGGCATTCTAGGTCACATAGCCTGCACATGCACAATACACTGTAGGACACACCTAGTATGGAGACCAAAATTGCATCCATCACAGCATAACATCCATACATCTCATTCATGAAAGCATAAGGAGGAATCCAAACTCACTTGGGTTTCCAAATCTAACCCTTGAATGAAATTGTAGGGATGATCTCACAAAAGACTTAGTGAGAGCATGTGGTACCTAGATAGTGGCTGCTCGCAGCACATGATTTCTGATATGAAGAAGTTCATTCTATTGGAGACCAAAACTGGAGGAAAAGTAACATTGGGAGACAGCACTACCAGGAAAGTGATAGGCTTAGGTATTATTAGTAATGCTAAGAATTTTTTAATTAAAAATATTTTATTAGTTGATGGTTTGAAGTATAATTTACTTAACATTAGTCAATTATGTGATAAAGGTTTTGACATTAAATTTTTATCTGACAAATGCATGATTAGTTTAAATAACAAACTTGTTTTAGAAGGAAAATGAATGAACAATGTTTATATGTTAGACCTTGATTGCATTGATAGTTCAAATTCTTTTTGCTAAAAAATAATAGTAGATGACTCGTGGTTATGGCATAGGAGACTATTCCATGCTAGTATGAAAATACTTAGAAATATTACTCAGAAAAACCTAGTTAGAGACGTACCTAAGTTAGACTTTACTAAGGATCACTTATGTTATGCTTGTCAACTTGAAAAATAAGTCAAATCATCCTTTCATTCAATTAAATATGTGATCACCTCAAGGCCATTGGAAATCCTACACCTGGACTTATTTCGACCTGTTAGCATACCCAGCCTAGGAGGGAAAAACTATGGATTTGTGATTGTAGACAACTTCACTAGATTCACTTGGGTAAGATTCCTAGGACATAAAAATGAGTCGTTTGAGGAATTCAAGGTATTCTCCATATGGATTCAACGAAAAATAGGTTGTGAAATCTTAACAATCCATAGCAATAATGGAGGAGAGTTTCAAAATAAAAGATTTAAATCATTTTGCTAAGAGATAGTAATAGAACATAATTTCTCAGCCCCTAGAACACCTCAACAAAATGGTATAGCTTAAAGGAAGAATAGAACCTTGGTAGAAGCCACTAGGGAATTGTTAGCGGAGTACACCCTTCCTAGATACTTTTGGGCAGAAGCAGTTAACACAGCGTGTTATGTTTTAAATAGGATAAACATTAGATCTAAGCTGAATAAAACTCCTTATGAACTCCTTAAGGGTAGGACTCCAAATCTTTCACACTTATATGTCTTTGGATGCAAGTGCTTCATACTGATTAATGGCAAACATCCCTTAGGAAAATTTGATCCCAAGTCCGATGAGGGTGTCTTCTTAGGTTATTCATCTATAGGTAAGGCATATAGAATCTTTAATAAGAGAACCATAGTAGTAGAAGAGACCACCCATGTAGTATTCGATGAGTTAGATAAGCAATCTGAATATAAAATTAAAGATGATGAAGTAGAGGCAATTCAAGGAGTAGAGAATATGACCTTAGGAGAAAGGGTAGAACCTTAGGAAAATTTTCCTAGAGAATGGAGATATTCTTCTAGTCATCCTAAATAGTTAATTTTAGGAGACCCTTCAGAAGGTGTAAGAACTAGGCATTGACTTAGGAAAGAGGTTAGTCATTCAGCATTCATCTCTATTATAAAACCTATAAGTATAGATCAAGCCTTAGGTGATGAATTCTAGATTCTAGCAATGCAAGAAAGAGCTAAAACAATTCACCAGGAATGATATTTGGGAGTTAGTCAAGAGACCTAAAGAACAAAGTGTTATTGGAACAAAATGGGTCTTCAAAAATAAGGTGAATAATTCAGGAACAATAATAAGAAATAAAGCCAGATTAGTAGCTAAGGGGTACAACCAAATTGAGGGAATAGACTTTGAAGAAACCTTTGCCCCCGTTGTTAGACTAGAAGCCATAAGAGTGCTCTTAGACTTTGCTTGATTTAAGAACTTCAAACTATATCAAATGGATGTAAAGAGTGCTTTTTTGAATGGGGTAGTTAAGGAAGATGTCTATGTTGAGCAACCCCCAAGATTTGAAAGCTCACAATTTCTAAACCATGTATTCAAATTAAAAAAGGTACTTTATGGATTAATAATGTAAGCAACTAGAGCCTGGTACGAAAGACTTAGCTCATTCTTATTGGATAGAGGATTTGAAAAGGGTAGTGTAGACACTACACTCTTTTTACAAAAGATCAAAAATGAAATTCTCATTGTTCAAATCTATGTGGATGACATCTTGTTTGAATCTTCAGATAAAAATCTGTGTGATGAATTCTCAAAAATAACGAGTAATGAGTTTGAAATGGGCATGATGGGAGAACTTAACTATTTTCTTGGCTTTAGTGTGAAATAAATGCATAATGGAATATTCCTTAGCCAAATGAAATATATTAAGGATGTTATGAAAAAATATGAAATGGATAATGCTAAGCCCATGAACACTCCAATGAGCTCAACAATCCAATTAGATAAAGATCTAAATAGAAAATCAGTAGACTAGAAAAAAATATAAAGGAATGATC
Source organism: Dendrobium catenatum (assembly GCF_001605985.2). Lineage (NCBI taxonomy): Eukaryota > Viridiplantae > Streptophyta > Magnoliopsida > Asparagales > Orchidaceae > Dendrobium > Dendrobium catenatum. Next base: position 1,118,799 of record NW_021319610.1, read on the forward strand.
GGATCTCTCCTTTACCTGACTGCCAGTACTGGATATAATGTTTAGTGTGTGCCTCTGTGCCCTTTTTCAAGATGATCCTAAAGAGTCTCACCTAACTACGGTCAAGAGAATTCTTAGATATCTACTAGGCACCCAGAACATAGGAATTTGGTATCCTAGGCACAACACTTCCTTTGAAATCTTAGGGTACTCAGATTCTGATTTTGCATGATGTAGGATTGATAGAAAAGAACCTCTGGTACATGCCAATTCATAGGATAATCATTAATTTCTTGGTCCAGTAGGAAGCAAAACTCAGTAGCCCTTTCTACGGCTGAGGCAGAATATATTGCAGTAGAAAGTTGTGTTGCATAAGTACTATGATTAAAACAATAAATTCATGATCTTGTCCTACCTGTACGAACTATCTCAATCATGTGTGACAACACAAGTGCAATTTGCATCTCTAAGAACCCAATTCAGCACTCTCGAATGAAACACATAGACATTAGACACCATTTTATAAGCGATCACATTGCTGAGGGAGATATAGAATTGCATCACATTGCTACAGGAGATCAATTGACTGACATATTCACAAAACCACTAGCATTTGACACCTTTAGCACCTTGAGGACTAGATTAGGTGTCATAGATATTAATACATAAAAATAATAAAAACAAAAATAAAAACAAAACAAATTTTTTTCTAAGGCTGTTCTTGATCATCACACACTCACTACAGAAAACCATCAAATTTGATATTTTATTATCGTATTGTATAAACCACTGTCGTACTATATGATATATCTAAATCTACACAACCATAAACAATATGCAAATTTTGCCTCTGTTGATCGTACTATATGATACACATTGTACTGTATGATACAGCTGGCAGTCATTCAATCCATCTGGTACGACATTATTGATCATCGTCCAATATGATATCTCCTCTTCGTACTGTACGATCCATATCAGCGAACGGATTGGGATGAATTATCTCTATTTGGTACTATATTATTGTTGTTCGTACTGTACAATATCTCCACTTTGTACTGTACGATCTACCTCAGCAAAAATGAATGAGAACGACTTAAAGGTGTCAGGTAAGATATAATTTTCGTTCATACTATACGATACACTTATTCGTATAGCACAAAACTTTTTGTCAAGGGTCGTACCGATGACCCTCAGGATGATCGAAATCCTTCTGATCGTACTATACGATACCTATCATACTGTACGAGTTGACTACCATTTCCCAAAAATGACCTGTCAGAATAATTATAACCCATTATACTGTACGATATTGATCGTAATATACGATGTTCAAAAATTCTATAAATTTGCTTCACTTGCAGCTCATTTCACTCAAACTCACCTCCTCACCTTTCACTCAGCCTCTACACGATATCGAGCTCTAGTAAGCGCGGTCACCTCATTATGGGAAGGTCCTCTTCCTCTCACCGTCACAGTGCTCGGTTCTTGAGTGTTGAAAATGAGGATGCTTACCATAAGTACAAAGCCTGTAAGATTACACCATCCAAAATGCTCAATAAGGCTGCTCTGAATTTTGAGGTACTGAACCTCTTTGCTTCCAGCACTTTCTAGTTCCTTCTCACCCTAGCCTTCCCCTACAACTCCAAACTCTTATTAGAATTTCTAGCAAATCTTACCTACACCATCGACAGCCTTACTTTCCACTCCTTTGTCTGTCGCCAAAATATAGAAATCACCAAACTTGACATCGCCTAATATATTGGGCTATCCACTAAAGGACCTAGGGTTCGCTCCTTTCTCACGAATGTCTTTGACTGGAGTGATGTCAATCATGTCCTCAGAAATGAATTCTTCTATCAACACTTCTCCCTCGTCCAAACTCTCAATCGAAATGCCAGGATAATTCAATATATACTTAAAACTTCTATAGTACCCAAAGATGGCGATCGAATTCACATGACCCCTAATTTATCTGTTGCTACCTATTTGATCATGTCAAACACCTAATTCAATGAGGCAGACTTGATAATCGACTACATTCGACCATATATCATCTCTCTACCACCCGTATAAAACAAAACATAGCCCTTGGATATATTATTGGGTACATTCTTCAAAATAAATATCAGTTAACCTATCCCGGTGAACCTGATAACATTCCTGTTTTCTATACGGATGCTTCCTTTTATATCTTGTTTCTTCGGGGGCCATAGCCAGATGAACCCAACTTTGATGAAGAAGAAGGAGAAGCTGCCCCAGCAGTAGCTCGTACTCAACCACGATGGTATGTAGCACCCCGTGCACCTGCACCAGCCTACCCTCACAATGATTTGGTCGAACACTTAGATCAACTTCAGACTCGTCTTGACACACATATACAAGAATAACATCAGCAACACATTGAAGACATATAGTGGTTTGGGGAACGCTTCACTGTGATTGATCACCGATTTGATACAATCCTTTAATATTTCCAACCACATATACCTCCACCTCCAAGTGATCAGGATCCTTCACTTTGAAGTGTATCTGTGTTGTTTTCTCCTTTTTTGGTGCTACCAAAAGGGGGAGAAGTTTTTCGTAGTTTATTCATGTTTATGTTTCCTCATGGTTCAATAGAATGCATTTTTTTTTTCTATTTCATATTGCATTTCTTTTCTTTATGTTTAAATAAAAAAAATAAAAAATTCCATTCAAACTTGCCTATAACAAACATTATTTAACATCATCAAAAAGGGGGAGATTGTTGCAATCCATGAGCCCTAGTTTGAGCTTTTGATGATGACAAATAAGGTAGTCTTAACATCTATTCATTGAATATCCTTTGATTTATGCTATTGTCTATGAGTACTAACATTTCAGGAAGATCACAAGTTACTCAGGACAACAGGAAGACTCAAGACTAGGTAGAATAGGAGTGTGAGTTTGAAATGATGTAATTTTCTATTTATTTTTATTTTTTCTTTTCTTGAGTCTAGCCACAAACTGTATGTAAGTCTGAGCAACCACACACACATACAGAGAGAGAAGGTTTTTAAAAGAAAAAAAAATGAAGATTTTTTTTTCTGTTGATCGTATTGTATGACTTTATATCGTACTGTACGATCTGACCTATTTAAAATATATTTTTGTGAACAGATCATACTGTACGATTTATATCATACTATACGATGTGTTACTAATCCAAAACTCTAGCTGCCAAAATTCTTTAGTAAGTTTTATCAGTTATTCGTATTGTATAATGTAATTTGTACTATACGATTTATTTCAAATCCTCACTTAATATAACCCGTGATTAGTGGAATAAATTAAGGCTTAATCGCTGATTGTCATCTTACTGTATGAATCTATTTGTTCCATATGATGAACAGATATGAGTTTTAATAATCTCGGACATCGACCTGGATGATCGCTTGTTTTTGACTCATCGTACTGTACGATATATATCATACCATACAATGAACAGAGGCCAATTTGTATCATCCCGAAGATCAGCCTGGAGGCTTCTCCGCCTTGCCAAGGGGGGCAAAAGGAGAACTATTTTTTGTAGTGAAAATCCAGGAGTGGAGGACTCCGGGGAGTGGACGTAGGTCATATTTTGACCGAACCACTATAAAATTCTTGGTGTGTTCTTTCTTTATCATTGTTTACTTTTTGCTTGCACTTTAATCTTATCATATTTATTGCATGTGGTTTTTTTTTTGTGAAAGCAAATTTGCATAAATCTTTGTTTTAATATTTCAAAAACAACAAAAAAATTAGAACTCTTGTTTAGGGTTAATTTTATTAATCGAAAGACTTTTACAATTCACCCCCCCTCTTGTCGTTTAGTAATTTCATTTTATGTGTCAAAATTGTTATGTTTTTGAGTGTGACAAAACGAGGGGAAGGTGATTAAGGAGGGAATCATTGGGAGAGAGTCTTGAGAAGTTTTTAGGGTTTGAGAGAGGAAGGAGAAGGTGAGATTGGAGAGGGAGAAGAGGTGTGAGGAAAATCACATGGTTGCTCCGTTCTTGCTGCATCTTGCTCCTATGGCTTGAGAAGAACTTGTGGGAGGCTCTCTGAGGGGGAGACTCATCTACATCAGTGACCTAAAAGGTACTCTGCCTTCTCTAGGAGCGAGAAAAATGGGATGCTAAAATCACTGCTATAATTGAATCTAAGGATTTAAACACCTATTCAATTGATAACTACTTGGCTCACTCATTGCTTATGAGCAAAGGGTGAATCAAAGAAATCTTGATGGAAGTGAGAAAAAGAAAGAGAAAATAGTGGCACTGAAAGCACACAAATCAGACTCTGACTCTTCTGGGTCTGAAAGCGATGACTTTGCCTTATTAATAAGGCAATTCAAAAATTTTCTAAGGAAGAAACACGAGCATCATCAAAGTTAGAGAAAAGGTAAGGATAATAAATATTGTAAAAGATCTTCTGATGTTGTTTTCTTTGAATACAAGAAGCTTGGACATGTCAGAGCGGATTGTCCAACACTTCGAGATCACACAAGCAAAAAAAAGGGTGAGGAAAAACCCAAGCTCAGGAAGGACAAAAAGAGACTTCAAAAGGCATTTTGGGCGAATACTGCAGCTGATTCATCGGAGAATTAACCTGAAGACAAAATAATAAACCTGTGCTTAATGGCGGAAGATCATCTTGATCAAAGTGATGAAGAAGAGGTATATAAACCAACTTATGATCAATTGTTCAAAATTTATAAAAAAAATCATGCATCATACAAAAAACTTAAGAAAAATCATGCTAGTTTGAAGTTGGAACTTTTCAATTTACAAAAAGAACATGAAATTATTCTCAAAGATTATTCTACGATTGATTCAAATCACATGGCTCTACTTGATGAATTTGATGATTTAAACAAAACACATTCGAAATTAATTGATAAGCATGATGCATTAAAAGTTTCACACACCTCACTCAAATCTGATTTGAAGAAATCTAAAGAGATAGAGCGCAACTTGAGGATTGATAATAATGCTTTAGAAAGTACTAACTTGAGGCTTAAAGATGACTTGGACTCAATTAAGAGAAATTGGATGACACTTACTTTTGATCTAAAGCCAAGACCTAGGAAGAGGCATTACAATCTAAACCATTTTGGAAATCCTTTTCTTGGTCTTAGATGCTTTTCATGTGGCATGCTAAGACACATCTCAGACACTTGTACTATTCATCACAGTACACATTGGGTGTGAAAACCAAAATTGCATAATTCACAGCATAGCACACATGCATTATATTCTACTTTTCATGAGAAGGGACCCAAACTTATTTGGGTTCCTAAATCTGACAGTTGTTTATTCTTGCAGGATTGCTCTCACCAAAGACCTCGTGAGAGCATATAATACTTGGACAAACGTAGACTCGCAGCTCAAAAATTGCTTAAACTTGCTGCTTCATAATTTCTTGAAATGCATTTATTGTTTAATGTTGTTTTTATTTTTTGTATTAGCATTTTATCATTTTAGATATTTGATCTTTTTTATTTTAATTTTGGTTTTCTATATGAAGACTTTTTAAATCTTTTTGATTTTAGAGATTTAATGCCAATGATTAGCATCTCTACATCAGTTAAAGGGAGAAACACCATTGAAGTTTTCCCTCTTTCTAACCTCTTTTAGTAGGTATAATTTTCTTCTCCAAACAAAAGTCTATCTCTTTTTTACAAATAATTTTTGTAAGTAAGATATTTTTTTTATCTTGCTACAATGATCTATCCTAATATATAATGTCAAAAGTTTTTATATATCTTTTAAGTTAATTAAAATCTTGCCATTGCACATATCATTTGATTGAGATTTGTGACTTGATTCTTCCCTATGTTAGAGAGAGAGCTCCTATTCTCTAATATCTAGAAGATATACTTACAACTAAGAATCTTTTTTGAGAGATTATAAAAGAGAATTTAGCTTGCAAAAAAAAATGGCAAAGACGTTAAATTGAAATAAAAAGTGTATACACAAAAGTGTATCAGGAATCAAAAGATGCTTAAAGAGCCAATCAAAATTTCAAGATACATAAAAAGAGCCCACTAAATGCAAGCTATCCTCCCTTTTTTAAACTTTTAAAACTTAGAAGATCTCATGGTTTTTTTGATTTTACAAATGCTTGATTTAAAATTCCATGATTGAGACAAATTACTTTGATACATTATTTATGAGATATTTTCTTTGTAACTAAATTTTGAACGGATCTTCATTTTACCCAATTAAGTTATTCTGAGTTTAACCTTTTGTTTTCAAAAGATAAAAGACGTCCGAGCTAGGGTTAACAAAATCAGATATTCTACCATTTTCAGATTATGACTTGTCAACTCTTTAATCTTTTGAATCTCTAAAATTTAATTAGTTGAGAAATTTGTCATATGGATGCTTTGCTTAAAAAAATTTTAAATTTTTTTTCTTTGATTGTTTTTAGTTTATTTGTTGTTATTTTTAGTTTTCATCTCCATCTTTCCTCGGTTTCCAAATTCTTGTCACATCATCCTGGCTCATACCTCTATCGTCCTGGACGGTATGATAATTTCTCTTAAAAATTCTATCTGCTGAACTTTTCTGAGCTTTCTGTAATGCATCGTCCCGGATGATACTTTATCATCCTGGACGATCTGATCAAACTTTATTACAATCATCTTGATTGTCTTGGTCGATACAATTTTCATCCTAGTCGATGCATTTATGGTCATTTTCCTGGCTGATACACAAGATCGTCCCGGAAGATCCACATGTTAGTATGTTTAAAATCCTTAAAATTGGCCCCGAACGATCCATTATTGGACAATCGTTCTGGCCGATTCACTGTTTGTCCTGGACGATACACGTGGCACAGATTTAAAACATTTTAATTTTGACCGGTAAGAATCAATTATTGTGCATCATCCTAGATGATACACCTAATCGACCCGAATGATCTACTTTTTCAATGGTCGTCCAGCTTTACTCCTCAGGACGATCGCCTGTGTCTAATCATCCTGGCCGATATCTGATTGGCCCAGATGATTAGACCACCTATTTGACCAATCGACCTGTACGTAATAATTGAACCATATCGTACTGGATGATTCTATGATCGTCCTGGATGATGTGGTCGTCTCTTTAAATTCAGGCCTTTCCAGCCATTCTTTCCACCTCAAGGTTCTTCTTCTCTCGTTATTGCTTACTGTTTTCTTGCTATGAGTGGTGGGAAGCATGTCTGACAAACTTTTGGGAGCTATTCAAGGGCTTGTATTGACCCTCATTTTAGAGAGGCAGAAGATGAAGCTGCTCACCATCGATATGAAGAGTGCAAAATTTTTGTCTCCAGAATCATCAACCCTGTCCACCTCTCATATCCTGTATTAAACCTTTTCTCCCACACCTCTCTGTGCTTCATTCTTACTCTCACTATTCCCTTTAATACTGATCTTCTTGGTGAATTCTTCGCAAACCTTTGCATAAACTCTGCTTACATAGCCCTGATCTCCTATGTGAATTGACAACCGATCGAGATCATATATCCGAACTGTGCTGAACTATTGCAACTATACACCAATGGGGATAAGCTGCATACCATTATCTCAGATCCTAATTTTAACTGGTCCACTGCAAATCATTTCCTACACCAGACCAACGCACCCTTTCATGTTGGAGAAACTAGCTCTTTGGTTATAGATGCTAGGATAATCCAACATGTCATTCGCACTTCTATTATTCCAAAAGCTGGGGATCGAGTCCACATCACTCCTCTACTTTCTCTGACTACCTTTTACTGTATGGCCCAGAGAAAATTTAATGCTACTGACCTGATTTTTTGTTACATTGATCATTTGATAATAATCCATGATCCAGGTCATAAGAGGAGACCCAACCTTACTTTAGGACATCTCATAGCTTATATGCTTGAAACTAAATATTAACTTCAATATCCTGCTCCTCCCAACTCTCTTCTACTCGAACAACTCTTTGCATATCCTTCACAGTACTCGTCTTCACCCAGGGGATGGGGAACCTCAGATGGCCGAGGAGGAGGAGGCTCCCAATCCAGTTCTTGAACCTGCTCCTCTCCGCCAGCATTCATAGTTTGATCAGTTAGTAGAGAGATTTGATCAGTTGGAGACCCAATTTGACACTTTTGTAGCTCACCAGCAGCAGCAGCATGATGAGGTTATAGCCAGTTTCGATACTCTTGCTGTTCACCAACAGTAGCAGCACGACAAGGACATGGCCTAGTTTGACTCACAGTTTGCTGCCTTGACTAGTTACTTTCAGCAGCCACCACCACCACCACCACCTTCGTCTGATGATCAGGGACCCTCATTTTTCTAGTCTTAGATTTTTTTTCCTGTAGTTTCTTATGTTTGTTTTTCCTTCTACTTTTTCTGCTTTAGTTGCTTTTTAGTTTCCTCCTCCTTTTTGAGATGTTAAAAGGGGGAGTAGTAGGTTTGCATGTTAGTAGGATTATATGTTTAAACTTTTATTCTGAATTTGGTTGTATGTTTAAACTTGTATTTTGAATTTTTATTTCACACTGCTGTTTTTGAAATAATCGTCGGAGTGTTTGCCATCATCAAAAAGGGGGAGATTGTTGCAGATTTGGTTTCATGAATTATGGTTTTGATGATAGCAAACAATATGACTACCATTTCTCTACTAACTTTTCAGGACTCAAAGATCGGACGAAAAACAGAATCAGCTCAAGACTGGGTAGATTAGGGTTGAGTCAGTCTATAATTTTCCTTTTTCCCTTTCTTGAGTCAATTGTAAATATTTTAAGTGATTGATGTTAAGTAATCATATACACACACTTGAGAGATTTAGAATTTGTGTTTTTACTCACATCATCCCGGATAATATTTATATCGTCCTGGACGATCAAGTTCAAAACAAAAGTTCTAATCGAGATTTCTTAGCTAAAGCAGCCATAATAATTTGATCAGCCTGGACGATATTCTCAAAATAAAAAGAAATATCGCCATAATCAATTTAGGTATTCTGTATTTTTTGAATTCAGCCGAGACGATCGTGAGATTAGCCTGGACGATATTTCACAATTATGCCTAAATTGATCCAGGAATCAAGGAAGTAATTAAAGAAGATTGATACGATCACATCATCCTAGATGATCTATTTAAAAACCCTTAGTTACTCCTGGACGATAACTATCGGCCAGCTCGAATTCAGGGAGATGCTTTGGACAATTTTTCTCTGATTTGAACTATTCGTTCGGGATGATCGTGAGATCGGCCTGGACGATCAAGCCAATTTTCAATCATCCAGATCATCTTCAGGGTGATGTTCTGGTCGATCATCTGTGTTTTGAACTAATCGTACAGGACGATATTATTATCGTCCTAGTCGATAAAGTCGGCAACTTGCAATTATTGAGCTCCTTTGAAGCTCTTCTATTTAAGAGCTCTTGTTCAATGTTTTTTGATGATCTTTAGTTGCTATCTTGACCTGAGAAAACCTAAAGGAGAGAGAGAGGGAGAGAGAGAGAGAGGATCTTATGAGGGAGTTCACAAGGGTTGCTCCAAGCATTGTTCCACTTCTTCTTCTCTAGAGTCTCTTATTCTTGGAAGGTTTGGGAGAGGTATGCTTCAGTAATTGATCGAGGTTCTCTGCCTGCTTCAGGAGGAAGAAAAAGGAGTTGGGTTCTCAACCTTGGAGTAATTAAGGATGATTGATATGATCCTTGTTTGATCATTTATCGGCCTTAATTGATCGCAGGATCGGCTAGGACGATCTATTCAAAAACCTTGTTTACTTCAGGATGATAAATATCGGCCAGCTCGAATTCAGGGCGATGCTCTGGATGTTTTTCCTCTGATTTGAACTGATCGATCGGGACGATCGTGAGATCGGCCTGGACGATCAAGCCAATTTTCAATCGTCCAGTTTTGCATTCAGGGCGATGCTCTCGCCGATCTTCTGAGTTTTGTACTGATCGGCCAGGTCGATGTCCCTATCGGCCTGGACGATAATGTCAGTAACTTGCAATTAATGAGCTCCTTTGAAACTCTTCTATTTAAGAGCTCTTGTTCAACGTTTTGAATAACCTTTGGCTGCTAACTTGACCTGTGAAGGCCTTGAGGAGAGAAAGAGAGAGAGG